>NW_006408875.1:2319899-2324580 GCF_000296735.1 Chrysochloris asiatica | reverse complement strand
ATTTCCTGTATTTTTTCCTTGGTCTTCATATTTTGATCTCTAATTGTTTTGGCATACTCACCTAAGAAGATGCTTTGTATTCTTTCAATGTTTTAAAATTTATTGATATTTGTTTTCTGATCCAACACAAGGTCTATTTTGGAGAATGTTCCTTGTATGCTTGGATATATTTTTATATTGTTCTGCATTTGATTGCGAATGTTCTATATTATGTAAATGAGGTAAAGTTGGCTAATTGTGGGTAATTGTATTTAGTTCTTTTGTGTCCACTGAGTTTCTTTCTGTCCTTCTCTGAAAATGGTATATTATTTTACTCAAATATTATTGTGGAGTTGCCTATTTATGTCTTCAGCTCTATAAAGTTTGATTTATCTTTATTGAGGCTCTTTCACTGAGTACATAGATATTTAATATGGCCATATCCTCTTCTTCAATTGACCCTTTAATCATTGTACAATGTTCCTCTTTGTCTACTATCCTGGTTTTTGCCTTAAATTCTGTTACTTTTTTTTTTTTTTGCCACTCCTGCTCTTTTGATTCATAAAGGAGCTCTGGAAGCATAGTGGTTATGAATTGGGCTGCTAACCTCAAGGTCAGCAGTTCAAAACTACCAGGTATTCCGCAGAAGAAAGATGAGGTTTTCTGCTCCAGTAAAGATTTACAGACTCAGAAACCCTATGCAGGGTCCCCAGCATACCACCATCACCACCATATTCTTTTCCACTTATGGCTTCTCATCTATTTGTGTGTGTGCACGTGTGTGTGTGTGTTTGATGTGTGCCTCTTGTAGACAGCATATTGATGGGCCCTGTTTTCTTATTAATTCTGCCACTGTGTGTTTCTTGTCTGGTACTTTTAATACATTTATATTAATAGGAATTAATGTGTTACTGTCATTTTGATATGTGTAGTTTTGTGGTGCTGTGAGTTTCTTTGTTCTACATAAATTTGTGTGTGAGTTCATTTTTTGTATGTCTTTTTTCATTATTCTTATGTCCTTTGTTGATGTTGTTTTAATGTTTACTTATACAATTCCTCTTTTTATTGTGTTGTGGAATATTAATTTTCTTTGCATTTACCCTGTAATTTAATATCTTCCTTTTAAGTTTAAAATTGTCTCTTCTATCTTGACATCATCTAGATTAGTAACTTCTGTAGCTACACTATTTATTCTTATTTTTTACTTTGTCATTTTCTTCATTTAAAAATTGATATTTCTTGTTCCCTAATTTAAATCTTGTAGTTTTATTTTATGTTGCTGTTGTTGTTGCTCTTAAGTGTACTTGAGTCCGTTCCAACTCATAGCAACCCTGTATAGTGTTTCTTAGGAACAGCTAGTGGATTTGAACCACTGGCCTTGTGGTTCAAACCAACTTTGTGGTCAAGTGCTTTATCTTACAGCGCTATACTCACAATATTATATTGACTGAGAAAAAAATTGATAAAGCTTATCTAGTAATATGAACATTCACATCTGAATGGATAGTCAATTGTCTTAAACTCTATGGTTATTGCTGTTGTTGTTGCTATGTGCTGTGGAGTAGGTTCTGACTCGTAGGGACCCTATATAGGGTTTCTGAGGCTGTAAATCTTTACAGGAACAGAAAGCCTCATCTTTTTCCGGCGAAACAGCTGGTAGTTTCAAACTGCTGACTGTGAGATTAGCAGCCCGATTTGTAACCACTGCGCTACCAGAGCTCCTTATGGTCATTGATACAGCATGTTTATTTTTTATACAAATATTTTGACCAATATAGCTCAATACCAGGGAGCTCTGGTAGCGTAGTGGTTATGAATCGGGCTGCAAACTGCAAGGTCAGCAGTTCAAAACTATCATCTGTTCCGCGGGAGAAAGATGAGGCTTTCGTCTCCCGTAAAGATTTACAGCCTCGGAAACCGTGTACAGGGTCTCTATGAGTTGGAACCGACTCCACGGCACATAACCACCACCACCATAGCTCAATATCTATTTATTAGCTTAACATCAGGATATTCATGGGCAGTCAATAAATGGTCAATCTCCAACAATTCCTAAAAATGGAATTATAGGCCATCAAAGGTGGGAGGGGCCCTAATAATGTATTTTACATGTAGGGATTATCAGAGAGGAGAAACAATTTGCTCAAAGTCACAAAGATAGCATTTTAGCACAGCAGTGAGTCTTAAACGTTAGTGTGCATTGGGATGGCCAGGAGGATATCATTGATCAGGAGGACATCAGAAGGACATATTACAACATGGATTGTTGGACCCCAACTCCAAAGTTTCAGATTCAATAGGTTTATGTCTGATCCAGAGACTTGCATTTCTGACAAGCTCCAACATGATGCTGCAATTACTGGTGCAGGACCACACTTGGAGAATGACCGCAGAGCCAGTGATCTTTCCACTAAGAAGTTGTGTTTCATATGCAGCAGGTGCCAGGCTGTATGTTCTGCGAAGGTTAGAAAATTTTTGTTTGTTTGGATTTTCCCTTAACAGTGTTTAATGTTAGTGCACTGAATTTTTTTTTCTAGCCACGGTCTTTATAAATTCCCACAAAATGATTCTTTCTTTATGGGTCCTGTTAGAAAATATGGTTCTGGTGAGTAACTGTTAATTAAGTGACTTGTGACTTTTAAAACATGGAACTCTAACATGTATTTCAAATAAGCCATATCAGAAGCAGGAGAGGGTATTTCACTACCTTCAAAGAAAAGAGCCATGAGTGGAATCCATCCTTTGGACCATAAGTTCCTTGAGCATTGGACCTCTTGACAACTCCTACTAGCCCTTTAATGTTATATAAAATTGCCCTCTTTTTGAGCAACTGTACCAAATCCTACCCAGAACAAATTCTGTATCATAATCACCATCACATGCTTCATGTACAACTTTTATAAATTATTGAAAATAATTCAAGCTTTTTCTTACACTAAAGTAAGGCTAAATCAGAATTGTATGCACTTGTTTAGACTTAACTACAAGTTTGACTTAAAGACAGATATAGATTTCATTCATAATCCAAGGACTACTTGTATAGAGTCAATACCCCTCTAATGGTTGCCAATATGACTTTAAGAAAACCTGGTGGGGTTGTGGATTAAGTGTTGGGATGCTAACCAAAAGGTTGGTGCTTCCGAACTACCAGTCACAACATAGGAGAAACATGCAGCAATATGCTTCCATAAAGATATACAACCTTAGAAACCCTATGGAACAAGTCACTCTGTGCTATAGGGTAACTATGAATCTGAATTGACTTGACAGTAGTGGGATTGGTTTTGGGGCTTGAAATAGTACTTAAAATATTCCAAATATTGGAAAAGCATATTAAGCTTCAATATATAATATAAAAAGAAAGTTACATAATTTTCTAAAACTATAAGTAAGTTTCTTGATGAAATATTACAATTGGAATAGAGGAATTGGAAATAAGCACTAAATTTCTCTCATCTTAAATGGAGATTACCAAAAGATATTTCATCCTTCAACTATTGTTCTCTCCATGTGCAGAAGAAAGAAGAATGGTAAGAATTGAAGAAATTTGGAATCAACTAGTCCAGTGGGCTTACGGAATATGTGCACATCTGTCTCCATGACTCTGAGACCAGAACTCGATGGTGCCTGGCTACCACTACCAACCACCCTGAAAGAGATCACATTAGAGGGTCTTGGCTAGAGTGAGAGAAAATGTGGAACAAAATTCAAGAATATTTAATTTTTAAAAAAAGATCAGGTTTACTTGTCAGGAAGAGATTGGAAGAACCTGAGACTATGACCATCAACCACCCTTCAGGTCTGGAAAGGAGCTCACCTTTGAAGCTCAGTTTTCAGTCAAGCAGTACATAGGATTATAGGGGGGAGACAACAACACTCATAAGGTAAACTCACCATGGAATGGTCAATCATTCAAAAGCAAACGAGGAACATGTTCTTAAGGACAAAATTGAAAAGATATGGAAAGGTAGATGGAATGCAAATAGAAACTGCATGAAGGAATCTGATAACTTGTTGCATAAAGAGAATTGTAAGCATTGAGATGAAACAAAGTGTATGATTTGTTGAATGTAAAGTTGACTGTAAACCTTCATTCAATTCACAATAATTTTTTTAAATTGCATTCGTCTTACTGATAGAAATATAGGAAATGTTTTCATGTAATTTGAAACATTTAAAAGGAAAAATAACTAACAAATACTTTTTGTCTTCCAAATATGAAAAGGAATTCTAGTGTGGACTACAGGATAATACGCTGGACCTCAAGATCAGTTTGAACCCCAAAGTCGGCAGTTCAAATGCACTTAGCAGCACTTAACAACAGCAACAACAATATGAAAAACATGTGATAAGATATAACTAAGAAAATAAGGTAATGACAAGAAATATAAAATTAAAATTTATAATTAGGTAACTAGAATATTAAATATATCATATATCAAAATTAATATGTGTTATACTTTATTAATACTCCAAGAGTCATAGCATACCAAACAATAAAACTCAGTTGTCTGCCATTTATAGAAGACATTCCTAAAAATGATCAAAAAGTTTCCAAAATAAAAATCTGGAATTTGGTGTTTATACTAAGATTTATGATCTTGTTTGACACTGTAGGATAAAGCACTGAACTGCAAGGTTATTTTGAACCACAAGGCTTGTGGTTCAAATTCACTAGCTTCTTCTTGGAAATGCTATCAGG
>NW_006408875.1:2317490-2319614 GCF_000296735.1 Chrysochloris asiatica | reverse complement strand
TGGCCCACAAACAAAAGTCAAAGTTAAAATGTTAACATTATGCATATCTGCCTCAAACACTTATTTAGCTGACTGTCTACTTTTTTTTTTTTGTGAATTGAATGAAGGTTTACAAACAAGGTCATCAGTTTTACATTCAACTAATCATATACGTTGTTTCATCTCAATGATTGCAATTCCCTGCAACAACAGCTACCCCTCTTGCTCCTTGTTGTTCCTATTTCTATTCCACCCATCTTTCCTTTCCTTCTCACTTTTGTCCTTAGGTAAATGTTGCATTTTTCATTTTGAATAGTTGACCTTTCCATGGTGAGTCTACCTTACCAAGTGTCATTGTCTTCCCTATATGTCTACCTATTGCTTGTGTGAAAATTGAGTCCTGAGTTCTCCAGAACTGAAAGGAGGTTGAGAGCCATAGTCTCAAGTTACTCTACTTTATTTCTAACCAGTAAGCCCAGTCTTTTTTTTTTTCATATATACAATTTTGAGCATTTTTTCCACATTCTCTCCCACTCTATCTGGGACCTTCTTATGTGATCATTTTTTAAACAGTTGATAGTGGTAGCTATTTACCATCTAATTCTGGTTTATAGATACTGATATTTCTGTGTTCCATTAGTTGACTGGACTAATTGATTCCAAGCACCTTTAATTCTCATCATTCTTTTTACTTCTGCACAAAGAGACCTTGGCTGTCTGCTTTTGAAATATTGAAAATGATCAACCTTTAACTAGTGGCAGATATGCATATGAAAACTTTCCATTTACCTAGATAATAAACAAAGAAACTTTCTACATAAAATTACACACAATGAATATACATGGAACATTTGCATTCCTACACATGAATTTAGATTGTGTATTCTTCATATTAAGTAAAGTCATTACATGTCTCCTGAGTACTATTAAAATATTATATTAACATAACTGTTTCTAGACTGGTAATATGGTTAAAAGGATAATAGTATATTCTTCTTTAAAATATGCGTTGCTAATATAGCAGAACAAACCTAACAGTCTAAATCCTTTCTCTGGTGTTTAATATTTATATACACATTTTACCCAGAATAAATATGTGCAGCTATTAAAGAATAATGTGTATTTTCATTCATATTGTTAGCTACCAGTCTTCTTTGTTCACTTTGAGAAAGAAATTAATTCACTGCAAGTTTCTGAAGTTTTTCTCTTTGTGTTTATACAAGAAAAATTTTCTTTACTATTGAATAAGGAGGAAAGGTACAAGTAAAACTCTCTCATGTATTTTAGTTGAATCCCAAAAGTTGTAGTTGTGAATTATGTAAGTATTAAAACATTAAAAATAAAATAGTTTGTTTGGTCTGGTATGGGGTCAGAGTTTCTTCAGGATGTTTTCAGTTTTTCATTGATAGTAAAGTTCTTAAAGTCTAGCACTAATTTCAGAATGTTCCCTTATTTCTTCTTACAAAATAAAGGCTTTCTTAGACATTTTGAGTTGTAAAGACAACAGAAAGAAATAACTTCACATTTAGGTGAGGATTTTTCATGGCGTTAAAAGCTTCTATGTAACATCTAATGTGCTGTATCTTCTTCCTTGCTTGTATAGGCTCAAAAATCACAAGGGAAATCAAACCTTATCTTTTAATGGCTAAATGTCAAAGGACGTCTTTTATCAGTTACTCCCAAGGATTTTGGATATATTTTCTGGAAATAAGTAAAAAGTCAATTTACCTAGAACTCATAAAGTAAGTTGAGGTTTTAGTTTCCAATGAGTTTTGTTTTGTCCACTGCCATAGAATCCATCTTTAGCTAGTGCTCAAGAGTCTTACTGGAAA
The DNA here is from genome assembly GCF_000296735.1 of Chrysochloris asiatica. Taxonomy (NCBI): domain Eukaryota; kingdom Metazoa; phylum Chordata; class Mammalia; order Afrosoricida; family Chrysochloridae; genus Chrysochloris; species Chrysochloris asiatica. The sequence goes on along the minus strand of NW_006408875.1, from coordinate 2,317,803 downwards.
TTAACCTATATGCATCAGTAACAAATCTTATTCTAAAATAGCCACTGTTCATTTATTTTTCTCTTCATTCATTCATTTTAATTTGTCTTGCATCCTTTATATTAAGACCCAAAATATTTTCTGTAGTTCTGTGAGAAAGAGATGTGTTCAAAATGCTTTTTTATGACTTAGGTCTCCTTTTACATGACTACAACCCAATATGAAAAGCTGGATGATTCAAGGTGATTAAAGCATCTGAGAATCTAGACTAATTGTAATCCTACCAAGAATAACCCTCAACACAAGTTCTATAAAAAAGAGCACCTATGATGGT
>NW_006408875.1:2314310-2315429 GCF_000296735.1 Chrysochloris asiatica | reverse complement strand
AAAAAAAAAAAAAAAAAAGAGCATTGCAACATTGCCAAACAAGGCAGAAGGCAGGCTAAGGCACTGAGACCAAACAGTGCCTGAGACCAAACAGTGGTCACTGCTGATGATTGGTTGTACTGAATGAAAAAATTGTGACCTGAACATTTCGGACCCTCAATTGTAATCTGTTGTTGTTGTTCAGTGCTGTTGAGTCAGTGCTGAATCATAGTGACACTATGTACAACAGAATAAAACACAACCCGGTTTGCACCCTCCTCATAATTGTTGCTAGACTTAAACCCATTGCTGCAGCCACTGTGTCATCCCATCTTGTCTGGGGTCTTCCTCTTCTTCACTGACCCTCCACTTTACCAAGCATAATTGTCCTTATCTAGGGACTGGACCCTCCAACACAGATTTGTTCATTCTACAGGAAGTTCCTGGTAATTTCAAAATTCTACTCCAACACCATAACTCAAACATATAAATTCTACTGTGGTCCTCCTTATTCATTGTCCAACTTTCACATGCATATGAGGTGATGAAAAATGCCATGGCTTGGGTCAGGAGCACCTAAGTCCTCATAGTGATATCTTTAGTCTTAAATGCTTCAAAACAGGTTTTGTGCAGCAGATTTGCTTAATGCAACATGTTGCTTGATTTATTGATTGCTGCTTCCTTGAGTGTTGATGGTTAGTTTAAGTGAAATTAAGTCTTTGACAACTTCTGTCTTTTCTCCATTTATCTTCATGTTGATTATTGGTCCATTGGTGGAGATTTTATTTTCTTTACATTGAAGAGAAATCCATACTGAAAGCTGTGGTCTTTGGTCTTCATCAGTAAATGTCTTAAGTCCTCTTTGCTTTCAGCAAGCAAAGTTGTATCATTTGCATATCCTAGGTTGTTAACAAGTCTTGCTCCAATCTTGATGTCACATTTTTTTCATATAATTCTGATTCTCAGATTATTTGTTCAACTCACAGATTAAATAAATCCGTTGAAAGAATACAGACCCGAAGCAGATCTTTCCCCATTAAATAAAATAAAACATTAATATTCCCTTGTTCTGTTCTAGCTCTGCCTCTTGGTCTATGTACATATTCCTCATGAGCACAACCAAGTATTCTGGAATACCCA
>NW_006408875.1:2311076-2312355 GCF_000296735.1 Chrysochloris asiatica | reverse complement strand
CTCAACCATTTCCTTTTGGTACAGTGACTCTGTGTATTCCCTCCATCTTCTTTTGATGCTTTCTGCATCATTCAATAATTTGTCCAGAAAATCCTTCAATAACAAAAGTCAAGGCTTGAATTTTTTCTTCAGTTCCCTTAGCTTGAGAAATGCTGAGCATGTTCTTCCTATTTGGTTTTCTGACTCCAGATCTTTGCACATTTTGTTGTAATATTTGGCTTTATCTTCTCAAGCTGATCTTTGAAATTTTCCATTCAGCTTTTGTACCTCGTCTTTTCTTCCATTTGCTTTATCATCTCTATGCTGAAGAGCAAGTTTCAGTGTCTCTTCTGACATCTGTTTTGACCTTTTCCTTCTTTCTTGTGTTCTCAATGACTTGTTTTTATAATGTTTTACTGTGAATTATTTGATAATTTACATGAGAGAATATTAGCTTTACCTTCATCCTATTGCATATTGTTTCATTTCCATGGTTACATTCTTAATGCTTTTTTCATGCATGATGTTCTTGATGTCATCCCACAACTCTTTTGTTTTTTAGTGTTTCATGTATCAAATCTGTTCTTCAGATGACCTCTAAATTCAGGTGGTTTATATTCAAGGTCATACTTTGGCTCTCATGGCTTGTTTTCATTTTCCTCAGCTTTAGTTTGAATTTGCATATAAGCAATTAATAGTCTGTTCCACAATATCACCCTGACCTTGTTTTGACTGATGATATGGAGCTTTTCCATTCTCTCTTTTCACAGATATAGTCAATTTGATTTCTATGTATTTCATCTGGTGAGGTCCATGTTTATAGTCATCTCTTATTACTGTCTAAAGAAAGTATTTGAAATGAACAAATCATTGGTTTTGCAGAATTCTATCATGTGATCTCCAACATCATTTATATCACCAAGGCCATATTTTCCAACTATTGTTCCTTCCTCTTTGCTTCCAACCTTTGTGTTCCAATCACTAGTAATGATCAGTACATCTTGACTGCATGTTTGATCAATTTCAGATTGAAGAAGTTGGTTGAATTATTCTATTTCATCCTCAATGGCTTTAGTGGTTGGTGTGTGTATTTGAATAATAGTGGTAGTAACTGGTATTCCCTGTAGGTGCATGGATATTATCCTATCACATACAATGTTGGACCTCATGACTGATCTGGATATGTTCTTTTGACAATGAATGCAACACCATTCCTCTTCAATTTATCATTCCCTGTATAGTAAACCTTGTGGTTCTCAGATTCAAAATGTCCAATACCAGTCCATTTCAGCTCACTAAT
>NW_006408875.1:2308360-2310487 GCF_000296735.1 Chrysochloris asiatica | reverse complement strand
AAGTGATGTGGTTGACCAAGTAGCAGTCTTCAATTTGTATTTCATCAAGGCTTCCTTTTAGCAAATACCTTCAGTGCAGCTTGAACTTCTCCCTTCAGTACCATTTGTTCTTGATTATATGCTACTTCTTTAAGTGGTAGAACATCATCTATTTCTTTCTGATATAGTTACTCTGATTATACTTTCAATCTTCTTTTGATGCTGTTTGCATCAATCAATATTTTGCTCATTTTTTGTTGTTAGGTGCCATTGAGTCGATACTGACTCATACCAAAACTATTCACAGCAGAATCAAACAATGCCTGATCCTGTGCTAACCTCACAATAGTTGCAAAGCATCAGCCAATTCCTGCTGCCACTGTGCCAATGCATCTCATTTGGGGTCTTCCACTTTTTATCCAACCCTCTACTTTAATGAATATGATATCCTTCTCCAGGGACTCGTCCCTCCTGACAACATATCTGAAGTATGAGAGACAAAGTCTGGCCATCCTGGTTTCCAAGGAGCATTCTGGCTGTATTTCTTGCAACACAGAATTTTTTGTCTTCTTTTGGCAGTCCATGGTAATTTTAATATTCACATTCAACACCATGACTCAAATGCATCAATTCTTCTATGGTCTTCCTTATTCACTGTTCAGCTTTATCATGAATATGATGTTATTAAAAATACCATAGAAAAGGCTTAGGTATTAATGATAGATTAGGGAAACATGCAGTGCAAAGCACTGCCAGCAACAACACAGAATATTGGAAGAAGCAAGTTCAGGAAACAGTCCCAGAACTCAGAACTACATATAAAGGAATATTTAGAAAGTTTGAAGGCATACAGCCAATGGAATTTGTAGCAGAGGTAAGAAACACTATTTTCTGATCTGCAACACATAGCCAGCTCCTAGAGTTGTCATCTTGGGCATTGCAGAGCAGGAGAAGGGTCAGAGAAGCACTCCCACCATAAACTTCTGACCATCATTTGAGATAAAGGTGTGAACATTCTTTTTTCTTTCTTTCTTTCTCTGTTCTTTGGTTTCCCACTGTCTGTGCATCTCCATTTTGTTGACTAGAGTGGTGGACATCCCCCACACATACCTTTATAGAGTATGAGTATGCATGTGTACAGATCTGCTGAGCAAAGATTTCTGGGTCCGAAATTGTCTAAGTGGGAGGAGCCACCAGGAACTGATTAAAACAGAACAGTTTGCCAGAACAGCTCAAGCCTGCTGAGAAAAGGGCATTAAAGTCATACTCATATTTTGCTACAGATTTTTCTTGTCTTTCCTTTTCCTTCTTTTCTTTTTATGTTATTATAGACTGTAGTACCAAATCTGTTTCTTAATTTTGGTTTTTGTGTGGGGGGGGTTGCTGTTGTTTTATTTTTTGGTCACCCTTTTACCTTCAGTGGACTCTTTCTTTCCCTACATTACTTAAAAAGAGACAGCAATTGTGGTCATATAGCCAAGTTGCTATCACACCCTGTAAAATCCCACCATCCAGGCAAGAGCCAGCGTCAACTGCTTTAACATAGTTGACTATAGTTACTTGATTATAGTTACTCAGAGTTGAGTAATAAGAAAAGTGAAAAGGGAAGGCTGTCTTCTGATCACATCAACCTGAAAGCAATCAGAAACCTCAATAAAACATAAACATATATTCATTTAATTAATGAAAACCTAATTATTGAAGATGCCCAAGAAACAATCAAGCATTGCACCACATTTCCACAAACAGAATATAGTAACCAACACAAATTAACTAGATGTAGATCCAGATTTTGCACTGGAAGGAGAGCAGGCCTTGGAAATGCCTCAGAAGGAATTCAGGAAAAATTATATGGAAGTAGATACAAAGTCTCCAAAAATGGTTTGAAAAAATAAGAAATAAGTCAGGAAAGTGCTACAGGAACAATAAAATAATATAGATACAATGTTGGAAAAAATTCAAAACCTGCAAAAAGAGTTCCAAATGATTAATAATAAAATATCAGAAATGGACAATATACTGATAGGGCAAAAAAGTAGAAATGAAGAGATGGAAGCCAGAACAAGTAAGTGAACTGGAAGACAAATCTCTCAATACTACTAAAATAGAAGAACAACCAGGATAAAGGATAAAAAAATCTGAACAAAG
>NW_006408875.1:2296327-2307250 GCF_000296735.1 Chrysochloris asiatica | reverse complement strand
GATAAGAAAACAAGATCCTTCAATATGCTGTCTGCAAGAAACACAGACTACACACAAAAACAAGTAGACTAAAAGTTAAAGGATGTAAACAAAAAAATACTAATCTAATTGCAATCAAAACTGAGCAAGAGTGGCAACCCTAATCTCTGATAAAATAAACTTTAAGGCAAAAACCAGCGTAACAGATAAAGATAGACAATATCTCTTGATTAAAATAACAACTGAACAAGATGACATACCATAATAGAGATCTATGCTCCTAATGAAAGAGCTCCAAATATATATATAAAGCAAACTCTAATATATTTGAAGAAATAAATAGAAAAATTTACAACAATAGTGGAAGGCTTTAATATACCATTTTAGAGGAAAGAAAGAACAACCAGAAATAAACTCGACAAAACACACAGGAATTAAACAATACAAGCAGTCGACTTGACCTCATAGATGTGTACAGAGCATTCAACCCAACAACAAACAGCACAACACACAATCTTTTCTAGTGCAAATAGAACATTCTCCAGAATAGACCATGTGTTAGGCCACAAAACAAGCCTCCATAAACTTAAAAACATAAAAATACTACAAAGTATCTTCTCAGACCATGTATGATTGCAGCCGTTATTTCATTACCTTTAGTATACAGTACTCACATGGGATATCAAAGAGATTGTCCGATGATTTCCACATTCCGTTGGGTCACCTCTCTTTGGAATGGGCACTAATACAGATGTCTTCCTATCAGATGGCCAGATAGTTGTCTTCCAAATTTCTCAGCAGAGATGAGTGAGTGCCTCCTGTGCTGCCTCACTTTCTTGAAAGATTTCAGTTTTTATTCCATTAATTACAGCTGCCTTGTTCTTTGCAAATTCCTTCAATGCACCTTAGACTTCTTCCTTCAGTATCATTGGATCTTGATCATATGCTACCTGTTGAAACGGTTGAACAGTAACCATTTCCTTTTGGTATAGTGACTCTGTGTATTCCTTTCATCTTCTTTTGATGCTTTCCACCTCATTCAATAACTTGCCCAGAGAATCTTTCAATAATGGAAGTCAAGGCTTGATTTTTTTCTTCAGTTACCCCAGCTTGAGAAATGCTGAGCATGTTCTTCCTTTTTGGTTTTCTGATTCCAGATCTTTGCAGTTTGTTGTAATATTTGGCTTTATCTTCTCGAGCTGATCTTTGAAATTTTCTGTTTAGCTCTTGGGCCTCCTCATTTCTTCCATTTGCTTTAGCATCTCTATGCTGGAGAGCAAGGTTCAGTGTCTCTTCTGACATCCATTTTGACCTTTTCCTTCTTTCTTGTATTCTCAATGATTTTTTGCTTTCTTCATGTATGATGTTCTTGATGTCATCCCACAACTCTTTTGGTCTTTGGTCTTTAGTGTTTAGTGTATCAAATCTGTTCTTCAGATGGTCTCTAAATTCAGGTGGGATATATTTTGGCTCTCATGGACTTGTTTTCATTTTCTTCAGCTTCAGTTTGAATTTGCATCTGAGTAATTTATGGTCTGTTCCACAGTCTGCCCCTGGCCTTGTTTTCACTGATGATATGGAGCTTTTCCATCATCTCTTTGTGCAGCTGTAGTCAATTTGATTTCTATGTATTCCATCTGGCAAGGTCCATGTGTATAGTCATCTCTTATGCTGTCTAAAGAAGGTATTTGAAATGAACAAACATTGGTTTTGCAGAATTCTATCATGTGTTCTCCAGCATCATTTCTATCACCAAGGCCATATTTTCCAACTATTGTTCCTTCCTCTTTGCTCCCAACGTTTCCATTCCAATCACCAGTAATGAGCAATACATCTTGATTGCATGTTTGATTGATTTCAGATTGAAGAAGTTGTTAGAATTCTTATATTCCATCCTCATAGGCTTTAGTGGTTGGTGCATGTATTTAAATAATAGTGGTATTAACTGGGATTCCCTGTAGACACATGGATATTATCCTATCACTGACAGCATTGTACCTCATGACTGATCTGGATATGTTCTTTTTGAGAATGAATGTAACACCATTCCTCTTCAATTTGTCATTCCCGGCATAGTAAGCTATGTGGTCATCAGGTTCATAATGGCCAATACCAGTTCATTTCAGCTCATTAATGCCTAAGATATCAATGTTTATGCATTCTATTTCATTCTTTACAATTTCTAATTTTCCTAGATTCATACTTTGTACATTCCATGTTCTGATTATTGTTGGATGTTTACAACTGTTTCTCTTCATTTCAAGTTGTGTCCCATCAGCAAATGAAGGTCCCGTAGACTTTTCTTCCATGAGGTTTACTCCATTCACGTAATCATGGTCAACTCTACCTTGAGGAGGCAGTTCATCCCCAGTCACATTTTGAGTGCCTTCCAACCTGAGGGACTCATCTTCTGGCACTATGTCTGACAGTGTTTTTCTGCTATTTACAAGTTTTTCAGTGACTAAATATTTGGAAGTAGTCTGTCACTCTTTCTTACTATGTGTAAATAACCCTGTAACTGTGAGTATGGTATCTCAGTTCATTGTGGCCACTGCAGTGAATTTTTGAACCCTGCTGAGTAGAGGGCATTATGTCATTTGGTTAAGCTAAGTCTCAAGAAAAGTGATTTTTAAATCATGGAAAAATATTTATTAAATATTAGGATATTTGTGATATTTTATAAATCAATAAAATTGTAGAAATATGTCCTTTATGCCCACCAAGATCAATAAAATAAACCAAATTTTTCCAATACTGCAATTTCATAGATTTGTTTAAAATTATATTTAGAAATGCACTAGCACATGAAACAAGTTCACAGCTTAGTTAAAAAATAAGATTAAAACATTTGTGCAGTTTAGCACTATGTTAATGAAAATGTATAAATTGTGCATTACCCCAATTGCTATCTACAAACCAGAATATGAGTAATACTTATTTTTATGTGGTAATATTATCAATGAATTTATTTTGTTCCTCTGTCTTTTCTAAGTTAACTATAATATGTATGTATTTCTTTTGTGATACAATAAATTGTTTTAAATTTCAACCAATGAATTCTTCTTCTGATTTGCAGAGGCAGAATGTTGAGAGATCTTTAAATACTTTAAATACTTCTGATCTCCTTGAATATGATATTATTACTAAACATAGTGCCTTTACATCTAAAATGTACAAGTAGTTCTCAATTTACAACATACTTGAATTTTGACAAACCACACCTTCAATTTTTGTGTGTGTGTGTGTGTAATTTATAATTTGCTTATGTTATCATTCTCAAACGTTCACTTACAGATGATACAATTTATGATTTATGGTTCAAAATGGCCAATGGTCTACAATACTTCCCAAAATATCAGCCACTGAAAACCCTAGGGAACATAATTCTACTCTGACACACATCAGGTTACCATATACTGTATAGCAGGCTAGAGCCTGATTGAAAATTAAGTTATTGTTGATCTTGGAAGTCATACCAGAAATTTGGACAACATTCCATTTTAATGACATAAGACAATTGAACTATACAAACACCTAACATCTGTTACAACTCCAACTTAATTGTTAGGTCACTGATGCCACCTTGATTGTAGACTGGTCATGACCTTATTCACTGTTTCATACCATAAGTTATTAATTTGAAGGCAAGGTGTTCAGGTTTCTCTGACTATAATATCTGTATTGCTTATACTTCCATCAATATATCTAGCGAAAAAAAAGTCATGCCTCTGAAAGTTCTAAGCCAAAAGGAAGGGGAAGATCCTAGATATGGATATAGAGATGAAGATTATCAAGTCCAATGAGAATTGAAAGAAAATTGGTAAGATATAAGGAAGAACTAACTGTCTCATTCAGCCTTTTTGACAATCATTAAGGAGTTCTAGTACAGTGCTGCAGGAAAGCATTGGATCGCTGGTCGATTTGAAGCACAAGTCGAAAGTTCAAACTCACCAGCCACTCCTTATAAACCCTAATAACAACAACAACAATAACAAAAGGAGAAGAATAGGATTCTGGAAGCATTTAAAGTAGTGATTGGGATAAAATTAACAATTTTAACAAAGATGAGGCAAGGTCTAATCCACAAATGAAGAAGCTTTTGATGATTTGGATAAAAGACCAAACCCAGGAGAGTTTTCCTATTAATTTACTGATTATTCAAGAAAACACAAACAGCCTTTGTGAAAGCCTGAAGGAAGAGCAAAAAGAAGTCTAAGGCCAGCAAGATCTGCTTCAGCACTTCAAACAAAGATTCAGATTACATAATGTGCATATAACTTGTGAAATGGAAAACACTGATGTTGAAGCCAGAGAAAATTTCAAAAATAAACTGAATAAAATAATAAAAGATGAAGAATATCAGCCAGAACAGATTTACAGTGTGGATAAAATAGACTTGTTTTAGGAAAAGATGTCAAATAGAACCTATATTCACAAAGAAATGGACTCAGTGCCTGTTTTCAAGTAATTTAAAAACAGAATCATACTGTTGTTTGGAGGAAATTATGTTGATTTATAAAGATACTGATAATAAAAAGCAATAATAATGAAAACTTCTTAAATGTTAGGTATTCAATTTATATCAGAACCAATATATGACAGACTTGTCAGAATGGAACCCCCAACCCATTATAAATATTTGTGAAATTAGTTTAAATTTGATTAATTAGCATAGAGATATGTTAGCCACAGTTAGAGTGAAAAAATTATACTGTCATTTATATCTCAATCCAAAAAAACTTTTGGCAAAGACAACAGTGCATTTTGGGAATTTTTCACTTAAATATCTAGAATTTCCCCATATCTATCTTCATGTAGAATTCTCAGGGAATCTATCATGAAAGTTGAATGTTTGAGGTAGACACATTACCTTTTTCCCACAACTGAGGTCCTTCCCACAAACAAAATCTAGACTTCAGCCTCAGCCTTTGTACCAGTATATTTTCATATCTCACATCACTAGGGGATTAGAGGTAGCAATTTATCACTTTAAGATTACAATTTCTTAGTCATGCAACTCTTCACAAAATTCCCAGAGGAAAAGGACTCTTTCCTACAAGAGAAATTTAAAAAGTTAAGATGGTTTCTTGTTTTATATACTTCTGACATAATACTTCTAATATGCTATTTGTTAAATTTGAGCCACTTATTAAATAAATGTATCTCAGTTCCACATCCACTCTCTCCTCTCTATTCTGTTCTAGGGATGGAACTCTACAAACCACATTCCTATTTTACCAGTTGTTCCCTGTGAAGTTCTGTGTGTATGGTCTACAGGAGGCAGACAAGGAGACTTGGTACTATAAGGTGCAAAAAGTTAATGTGTCTGACTGCTAGTCAAAAGATTGGAAGTTCCAGTCTTCCAAGAGATACTTCAGAAGAAACGCCTAATGGTTTACAACACTTCCAAAAACATCAGCCATTGAAAACCTGAGGGAACATAATTCTACTCTGATACACATCAGGTTATCATGAGTCAGACTCACCTGAAGTGTGGCACAGACCCAGACTGTTTCCAGACTGTCTACATGAACATCACTCCAGCTTTACTTCTTTACACTAGTTTAAACATTCGTTCCAGTGGCAATTGCTCAATATAGTTTTCAATTTTCCCAGCATTTTATAGAACAAACCTCATTGTTCTTCCCACTCCAGAAACACTAGCACTAGAAAAAAAATTTCCCTTCTTCAGAGACCTTCATTTCAGCTCTAGAGGGCTACTGTTTGAAATTTCTAAGTTAATAAATTTAATCTCTTATCTTTGCCCCTTCAGCCCTTGGAGAACTCCTTCCTATAGTATCAGACTTGTAGTCTGATAACTTCAAGTTGTCCTTTTGCTTTTTCAATTTTCAAGAGAGTGCATTCATATCCAGCTAATAATTCAATTTTAACTCAAATGACATGAATGTCCTCTGTCTCCTGATGATGACATGAACAGATGGAGTGGCTGGGGACATGGGACTCAGGGAGGGAAAGGGGCTATATGCTGACAGCCAGAAGGTCGGACCTGTGCGGTGTATCCTTTGGTTATTTGATGATGCACGGAGGGGATTGTAATCATTGCAATGAAACAAAATATTATAGGATGAGTGTGAAGCTGAAGTTCTCCCATGTAAACCCACATAATTCCCAATAAAATCTTTTTTAAAAAATAAAATAAATGTCCTCTGTCTCCTGATTTAACCAAAATGGATGCAATGGTAGATACCTGAAACAATGAATTAGAAAAATGTATCTGAGCTTTTAATATTTGAACAAGAATTTAGCTGTTCAATAATGATGTATTTCTAGAGACTTGAGAAGATGAAAATGTTAACATTTTGAAGTAACCACAGAACTATGTTGACAATCCCTGAATCCATGCTGAATTATAACTTACAATTACAAGTAAATATTGATTTCAGCAAAAATTAACCATTCTGGTACTTCAAAAATATCTTATAACACAAAGAAAAAAAAGGAAAAAGTAATATGCAGATTAAGTATCCTATTTATACAAATAATAATACAAACCACAAGATTGTATTATATAAATATCCTATTTATATAAATAATAATACAAGGCACAAGAAAGAAATTCTGTCTGTTACATATGATATATTTAGAATAATTTGATATGCAAATCCTATGATTACCAATCTCTTTAATTCATATGTTAGAATGATCAATTAACCAATGTGGTTAGGTGCCATTGAGTTGGTTCTGACTCACAGCAAAACTTGTGCACAACAGAAGGAAACACTGTCCATTCCTGTGCCACCCTCACAATTGTTGTTAAGCTTGAGCCAATCGCTGCTGTCACTGTGCAAATCCATCTTGTTGGGGGTCTTTCTCTTTTATACTGATCCTCCACTTTACCAAGCATAATATCCTGCTCTAGGGACTATTCCCTCATGATAATATGTCGGAAATATGACAGATGAAGTCTAGGCAACCTGGTTCCTAAGCATCATGTGGCTGTACTTCTTCCAACACAGATTTGTTATTCTAAGAGTCCATGGTACTTTTTAATATTATTCTCCAAAACTGTAACTCAAATTCATCAATTATTCTATGGTCTTCATTCCTCACTCTCATTTAATCATTGCAATGAAACAATGCAATCATTCTTCATTCTTCATATATGTCACATGTATATGAAGCTATTGAAAATACCATGGTCAGGTGCACCTTTGTCCTCAAACTGACATCTTACCTCTTAAACACTTTAAAGAGGTCTTGCACAGCAGATTTGCTTAATGCAATATATCATTTGATTTCTTGACTGCTGCTTCAACGAATGTTGATAGTGAATGCAAGTAAAATGAAGTATCTGATACCTTCACTCTTTTCTCCATTTACCATCATGTTATTTATTAGTCCGGTGATAAGGATTTTTTATTTCTTCCCATTAGGATACAAACTCTTCATCAGTAAGTATTTCAAGTCCTCGTTCCTGTTAGCTGGCAAGGTTGTATTATTGAATATCTCATGATATTCATGAGTCTTCCTCCAATCCTTATGTTATGTTATTATTCATGTAATCCAGATTTTCAGATAATTTGCTTTCCATATAAATTAATAATTATGATAAAATAATACATTTCCTAATTTTAAACCAGTCAGTGTCCCTTTGTTCTGTTTGAATGACTTCCTCATGAGCACAAATAAGTATTCTGGAATATTCATTCTACCCAACATTGTCCATAGCTTGTCATGTTCCACACAGTTGAATGCCTCTGTATAGTCAATAAAGCACAGGTAAACATTTTTCCAGTATTCACTGCTGTCAGTCATGTTCCATCTGACATCAATAATGATATTCCTCATTTCATATCCTCATCTGAATCCAGCTTGAACCACTGGGTGTTCCTGTCAATCCTTGTATTGTTCCAACAGTTTTTAAAATTATCTTTAGCAAAATTTTATTTGCATGTGATATTAAAGACATGGTCTGATGATTTCCTGCACTCTGCTGGGTTGCCTCTTTTCAGAATGAGCACAAACATGGATCCCTTCTATTTGGACAGTCAAATGGAATTGTCCCCCAGATTTTTTGGCACAAATTAGTGAGTGCCTCCGGTGTTATATCAGTTTCTATTTGTATTCCATCAGTCATCAGAGCCTCATTGTTTGCCAATGCCTTCAGTATACCTTGGACTTCTTCCTTCTGTACGATTGACTCTTGATCATATGTTATATCTTTTTTTAAAATATTTTATTGTGAATTGAGTGATAGTTTACATGGGGAAACATCAGTTTCACATTCATCATTTCATTGCAATGATTAAATGACTACAATCTCCTCTGTGCATCATCATTCAACAGTATTTGCTTCTATTCCCTAAGTTTGTTGTTGTTGTTGTTGTGTGTTTGTTTGTTTGGGTGGGGGGATGTACACAAAAAAACTCAGGAATATGTAATCATTTATACAACCAAAGGACACATTCTGCAAGCCTGCCTCCTGGCCACCTGCACCTGGCTGCCAGCACACAGCCTTTCTCTTTCCATGAGTCTGGAGTCTTCAGCTGCTTTGTCTATCCATGCCCTCATCTCTAGCTCCATGTCTGGTGTCACTGATTCTCTGGAGAGGATCCCACATTTCACTTGAGCTCTTCTCCCTTGATGGTCCTAGGGTCCTCTCTTTCTGGACTGTAAGATTAACTACTCCCCTGTTTTTGCTATAAAACTTCTACCTTTACACTTGTGACAGTCACACTTAGTCATGACAGCAATTACTCACTACTGAATAATAATTGTATCCCTCTCTCCTTTCATCAGATCCTTCTAGACAAGATGAAAAGTATTCAGTGGGGATTCTACCTTCCTCCACACACTCTAAAACGAAATTCCCTCTTAAAAACTTGTAAGCCAGTCACTTCGTGCCTTTATAGCCCCTCCCATTTTAGGTATATGAAGAAAAACATGGCATCAGGATTGGAGGAAGACTCGTTAACATCCTGCGATATGCAAATGACACAACCTTGCTGCTTGCTGAAAGTGAAGAGGACTTAAAACATTTACTGATGAAGATTGACGAGCACAGCCTTCGGTATGGATTACATCTCAATGTAAAGAAAACAAAAATCCTCACCACTGGACCAATCAACAAGTCTTATCAATGGAGAAAAAGTTGAAGTTGTCAAGGACTTCATTCTTCTCGGATCAACTACAACTATCAACACTCACAGAAGCAGCAGTCAAGAAATCAAATGACGTATTGCGTTAGGCAAATCTGCTGCACAAGACCTTTTTAAAGTGTTGAAGAGCAAAGATGTCAGCTTGAGGACTAAGGTGCGCCTGACCCAAGCCATGGTATTTTCATTCACCTCATATGCATGCAAAAGTTGGGTAGTGAATAAGGAAGACCGTAGAAGAATTGATGCTTTTGAGTTATGGTGTTGGAGGAGAATTTTGAAAGTGCCATGGGCTGGCCAAAAGAACCAATAGGTCCGTTTTGGAAGAAATGCAGCCAGAGTGCTCCTTGGAGGCCAGCATGGCCAAACTTCGTCTCTCATACTTCGGACATATTGCCAGGAGGGACCAGTTGCTGGAGAAGGATATCATATTTGGTCAGAGAAAAAGAGGAAGACCTCCCCAATGAGATGGATTGATCAAGTGGCAGCATCAATGGACTCAAGCATGGCAACAGTAGTGAGGTTGGCCCAGGATCAGGCAGTGTTTCGTTCTGCTGTGCATAAGGTCACTATGAGTTGGTACCAACTCAATGGCACCTAACAACAACAACATTTTAGGTAGCCAATGTCTAAGTTGCCCATCTCTATCAACCCTGTATACAGAGGGGATAGGATTGGTCTTGGATGTGAAAACCTCCTTCTCAGTTGGTATTTTGAGTTACTATATCCATAAGTATAGGTCAAATTCACTAATTTTAGCAATTTACACTTGTTTCCTTTATCCAATATATATATATATCTTCCTCTAGTTGAATTCTGATCATCAAGCCATAGAAGCTAGGTCAAATGGGTACTATCTACAAGTTTGGGCATTCTTGTTCATCTTCTCTTACTTCACATCAGCTAGGTGCTTTGCTCCCAACTCTAGCCCTCTGTGGGTATGTCCTTGTCCATGGGTTCAGGCGTCCCCAGGTCTCACCATACTTCAAACCAACCAAATTCTCCTCTTTTCTCTCTCATCTCCAGGTCGATGAAGGTCTTTGGAATGTGGTTGAACTTGGCCCATATCGTTATTGCTGCCTTTCCCCCTTTTCTACTCAATAGGAGACCAGCATGATCTCTCCAGCAAGGTTTTGTGCCTGCTTATGTGTTCCCTTTGAGTTTCAGTCTTGGAGGGGGATTTGTACTGAAGTGACTTGATTGCTTGCCTTGATGGCTCCCCAGAGAACAATTTGCTTGTTTTCAATCAGCCAATCAGACTGCCATTTTTGTTTTGGATCATTCCTGCTGGTCTTTCTTTAAAGAAGTATCTTCTGTTCCTCTAGTTATTTAGGCTGGTCTGCTTGTCCTTTCAAGTGGGAATGTCCCACCTCAGAAGGTTCTGGATAGGACTCTGGATTCCACCTTTGATCCTATAGACTACAAAGGTTCTGCAGGAAGCCTATTTCACTGGGCAAATTCTCATATGCTTAAAGCTCTGGTAGCATAGTGGTTACGAATCAGGCTGCTAACTTTAAGGTCGGCAGTTCGAAACTACCAGCTGTTCTGCGGGAGAAAGATGAGGCTTTCTGCTCCCGTAAAGATTTGCAGCCTCAAAAACCCTGTGCAGGGTCACCATGAGTCAGAACCGACTCCACGGTACTTAATAACAATAACAACAACAACAACACCTCTTGAAATGGTTGAATAGTGGTCATTTCTTTTTCTTTTTTTCTAAATAAATGTTTTATTGTGAATTCTGTGATATTCTACATGGGAGAACATCAGTTTTACATTCATTCTATCATCTATCATTTCATTGGCATATTTACCATCCCATCCATGCATC
>NW_006408875.1:2290454-2294387 GCF_000296735.1 Chrysochloris asiatica | reverse complement strand
TCTTGTGGGTAGATACCCAGTAGTGGAATTGCTGGATCGAATGGTATTTCTATTTTCAACCTTCTGAGGAAGTGCCATATTGTTTTCCAGGTCATTTCTTTTTGATAGGGTTATTCCATGTATACCTTCTATCTTTTCCCATCTGATTCCAACTTTTGAATTCCAATCACCAATAATTACCAGTACATCTTGATTGCTTGTTTGATCAATTTCAGACTGAAGAAATTGGTAGAATTCTTCAATTTCATCATCACTGACTTTAGTAGTTAGTGTGTAAATTTGAATAATAGTGGTATTAAATTGTCTTCCATGTAGATGTATGACTACTATCCTATCACAGAGAGAATTATACTTCAAGGTAGACCTTGAAATATTCTTTTTGATCATGAATGCAATGCTGTTCTTCTTGCATTTGTCATTCTTGGCCTAGTAAACCATTTGATTGTCAAAGTCAAAATAGCTAATACCAGTCCATTTCAGTTCACTAATGCCCAGGATCTTGATCTTTTTGTGTTCCATTTCATTTCTGACAACTTACAATATTCCTAGAGTCATACTTCATACATCCCATGTTCCAATTATTAATGTATAGTTAAAGATGTTTCTCCTAATTTTGAGTTGTGCTCAATCAGCAAATGAAGATCTGAAAAGCTTAATGCTATTTGTGTCATCAAGATGAACTCCACTTTGAGGAAGCTGTTCTTCCTCAGTCATATTTTGAGTGTCTTTCATCCTGAGGGACTTGTATGCCATCACAATATCCTGGCACTATTCATTATGTGTGGCATTAACTGGTCTTCTCTGTAGGTACATGGATATTATCCTATCACAGACAACTTTGTACCTTATGACAGCTCTTGATATGTTATTTTTGACGATGAACGTGATGCCATTTCTTTTCAATTTATCACTCCTGGCATAGTAGCCTGTGTGATTGTCAGATTCAAAATGGCCAATACCAGTCCATTTCAGCTCACTAATGCCTAGACATGTGCATGTGACATTTGGACAGTGAATAAGGAAGATTGTAGAATTTATGCATTTAAGTTATGGTGTTGGAGAAGAATATTAAAAGTACCATGGGCTTCCAAAAGAACAAAAAGGTCTGTGTTGGAAGAAGTACAGTCACAGTGCTCCTTGGAGGTCAGGATAGCCAGATTTAATCTGTCATATTTTGGACATGCTGTCAGGAGGGACCAGTCACTGGAGGAGTATATCATGTTTGGTAAGGTGGAGGGTCAGAGAAAAAAAGGAAGACGCCCAGCGAGATGGATGGGCTAAGTGGCAGCATGCGATGGACTCAAGCATGGCAACAATTGTGAGGTTGGTCCAGGACTGGGCAGTGTTTTGTTCTGTTGTGCATAGGGTTGCTATGAGTCAGTACCAACTCGGTGGCACATAACAACAACAACAACATTCATTATGTGTCAATACTCAATATTTTGGTGCTATCTGACAGTGGTCCATTGCTATTCATAAGGTTTTCAGTTGCTAAATAGTCAAATGTAGTCCACCTCTCCTTCTTCTTAATCTGCCTTTGTCTGGAAGTTCAGCTGAAACCTGTTTACCACGGATGTACCCTGCTAATATTTAAAATACTGGTGACATAGCTTCAGCATCGTGGCAACATGCAAGCTACCATAGTACAAAAAACTTACAAATGGCTGACTCTCCTCCATCCTTACCCAGCCCCTACACAGCCCCTGCTCTGTCTGAGGTCACAACCATGCCCTTATGGATCAGGCACTGGATGCACCACACATAATTCCACCTCATCAGCCCAGCAGAATGCAAAATGTCAGATAACTGACTACCCCTGGACCAGAAGGAACTGCTTCCATAACCAACTTCCCTACTTCAGCTGCCTGTTGAACTGGAAAGTGTTCCTTCTATAAAAAGTACTTTAACCTCAGCCACCACTTGAGCTGGTATAAATTACTTCCACCTAAGGTTCCCTGAACTCAGACTACTTGGTTGGCTGAAGGAACTCAATCTTGGACCTGATGGCACACCTTCTTACACTCTCTAGTCATCCTGTGAGCTCACTTGGTTGGCAGAAAATGTCTGCTTATACTGGGTTCCCTGACTCCCACAGTTTTCTCCTTTCTGGGTCCTATCTCTGCCCCAGTTTCCCCCCCCGCCCCCCTATTTTTTTCTTGTTTGCGATGTTTATTTTGGATTTAGTTTTCCTTCTCCCTCCCATCTCTTGTTTCTTATTCTTTTATTTTCTGCTTCCCAGTTTTCTTTTCTACTGTTTTCTTTCTTCTTTTTTCTCCCTTTTTATTTTTTTCTTCTCTTGATTTCTCTTTACAATTCTCTTCTCTCTTTTGCTTTTCTTCTCTCCACCTCCCTAGTTTATTCTTTTGTATTTTTTCTTACTTAATATTTTTTATTCCCTTGTTTTTATTTTCCTTTCCTTGTTTTTCATTTGTGTTATTAAATTATTTTACTTTGCTGCTACCTGTTTTTTCCTTCCTTTCTCTTCTCTCTTTTATAGTGTCTTCTCTTATTTGGGTGTTGTTTATTTGCTTTCTGGTTTGTTTTGTTTTCCTTGACCCATCAGGCTGGACACAGTAATTATTTCCATGTGACCCAGTCACACCCATACTTCATGAAGCTCCACCCACTAGGTAAAGGTCACTGCTAGCTCCTGTAGCACTTGGTCAACAATAGAAAATAGCCAATATAAGCCAAACATGTCTTGAACTGAGACACATAAGAAGCAAAAAATAAACCACACACACAAAAAAACAAAAACTGTTTACATCCTTCCATTCTTTATCACACACACAAGGAGACAAGTGTTGAGTGCCTAAAAATACACCAACATACAATCAGCAATTCACTGTAAATACAATGGCACCACGGTGTCTTAGTGACAAAGGACAATTTCAATCCACTTGAAAAAACAAGACAGAGTGGCTCAAACAAGTGATCAAGATATAGACATAGGAAGTGCTTCTGAGAAAGAAATGGTATTGGAATTAACTGATAAGGAATTCATAAAAATAATATTTAGGTACCTTGAACAAATTGAGAGAAAGATGGAGAAAACTGAAGATGAAAGCAAATAGAACACAGGAAAAAAGGTTTAGGAGAACTCAGGAAAACACTAAAAGACCACATCGATAGCCTCTTTCCTGCTCAGTGTAGTCATGGCTTGTGGGTCCAAGAAGCATCTTAATCATACAGCTGCCCCAAAACATTGGATGCTGGACACACTGACTGGAGTGCTTGCTCCTCATCAATCAACAAGCCCTCAGAAGCTGAGAGAATGCCTCCCACTGATCATTTTTTTAAGGAACAGATTTAAGTATGCCTTACATAAGATGAAGTCAAATGACCTGCATGCAGTGGATCATTAACATAATGACAAGGTCTGAACTGATGTAATGTATCCTGCTGGTTTAATGAATGTCATCGGCATTTCCAAAACTGGAGATAATTTCCATCTGGTCTATGATACTAACGGTAGATTTGCTGTTCATTGTATTACACCTGACAAGGTGAAGTACAAGATGTGCAAAGTAAGAAAGATCTTTGTGAGCACAAAAGGAATCCCTCATTTAGTGGCCCATGAAGCTCCCACTGTACACTATTCTGATCCCCTCATCAAGGTTAATGATACCATTCATATTGATTTGGAGACTGGAAAGATTACTGATTTCATCTACTTTGACTCTAGTAACGTGTATATGGTGAATGGAGGTGCTTACCTGGGAAGAATTGGTGTGATCACTAACAGAGAGAGAAATCCTGACTCTTTTGATATGGTTCATATGAATGATTCCAATGGCAGCAGCCTAGCCACCTGATTGCCAACATTTTTGTTATTGGCAAAGTCAACAAACCATGGATTTCTCTTCCCCAAGGAAAAGGTATCTGCATAACCATTGCCGAAGAGACAAGGGGCTAGCTGCCAAACAGTAAAAA
>NW_006408875.1:2289253-2290134 GCF_000296735.1 Chrysochloris asiatica | reverse complement strand
AAAAAAAAAAAATAACCTAGGTGTGATCAGAATCCCAAGCAGGAAGAAACAAACAAAAAAAGGATAGGGAAACTTGGCAGAGTTGTTGGAAGAAAACTCTTCTAAGATCATAAAAGGCAAGATAACATGTATTATATAAGCTAAATGAACACTCAGATGTAATATACCACACACAAAAAATGATGGAGACATATTATAATCAAACTTTTAATAACCAAAGACAAGGAAAGAAACCTGAGAGCAGCTCAGAAAATACAAGTTACCTACAAAGAAGAACCAATGAGACTAAATTCTGACTTCTAAGCAGAAACCAGGCAAGCAAGAAGGCAATGGGATGACATATATAAAACTCTGAAAGAAAGAAAAAAAAATGCTAATCAAGAACCACATATATACCCTTCAAAATTGGCCCTTATACATGACAACAAATTTTCCATATAAAACAGAAATTAAAGAATTTTGTAAAAACCATATCAACTTTACAAAAACTACTAAAGGGGGTTCTTGGGCCAGAGAACCAAACACAGACAACAACCTGAGATTCATGTACAGGAAAACCCACCCATATGCCATCCCAAATATTTTTGTTGTTGTTGTTATGTGTCATCTAACCAGTTCCAATTCATAGCAACCCTGTATAGGGTTTCTGAGGAACAGCTGGTACAAACAAATCTTGAGGCCAAGTTCTTATCCTTCAGTGCCATACCATGGCTCCATCTCAGATATAGAAGTATCCAAAGTAAAACAAGCCTGTTGCTAGGTGCCATCAAGTCAGTACTGACCTTATGCACAGCAGAATGAAACACTGCCCAATCCTGGGCCAACCTCACTATTGTTGCCACACTTGAGTCCATCAATGTTGCTACTTGGCCAATCCATCT
>NW_006408875.1:2285929-2287403 GCF_000296735.1 Chrysochloris asiatica | reverse complement strand
GGTATAAAACCAATGTTCTCCCATGTAAACTATCACTCAGTTCACACACACATACACAAAATCAGCATAAAAGACAAAAAAGGGTATCATATAATGATTAAAAGGTTAACAGAATAAGAGGACATAACCCTAATACATTACTATGCATCAAATGAATGAGACTCACAATACACAAATTAAACTCTAATAAAATTGAAAAGATACATTTACAACACTACAATAATTGCATAGGATTATAATACACTTTTGGACAAATTTCTAAAAGCACACTGTCTAATTAAATGACAAGTGAAAAGTTTAACAGACCCATTACCAAAGAAGAAATTTAATAATCCATTAAAAAAAAACTCCCAACAAAAAATAGTTCTGGGTCCAGATGGCCTCAGTGGCTAATTCTACTGGCCACTCAGAGAAGAACTAGCATCAGTTCTTCTCAAACTATTTCAGAGAATAGAAAAGGATGACACATTCTTAAGTTCCTTCTATGAAATAAACATAACCCTGAGATAGATAGATAGATAGATAGATAGATAGATAGATAGATAGATAGATAGATAGATAGATAGATAGATAGATAGAACAAGTCCTGGATGACACTGTGGGCACTGAAAGGACGGTTTGAACAGCAAGATTAACAGTTCAAGCTCACCAGTTGCTCCTCAAAAACCCTATACAGGGTCACTATCCATCAAAACCTACTCCATGGCACTTAACAAAAAATGTACACATCAATATGTATAAATAAACATGATGTGACCAAATGGATTCATCATGCCAGCTATGTAAGGATGCTTCCCTGTTATAAAAAACAATCAGTGTAATCCATTACATAAATAAAACAAATGGGGGGTGGGGAAAACATGATCATATTGACTCAGAAAAGACACTTGACAAAATCCAACACCCAATTGTCATAAAAACACTCAACAAAATTAGAAAAGAAAGGAAAATACTTCATTTATTTGAGGGCATATATTCAACACTAGGCGTTCTGGTGTTGCACTGTAGGATATGCACTATTCTGAAAGATTGTTCTGAACCACAAGATCAGTGGGTCAAATTCACTAGGCACTCCTTGGAAACCCTATGCAGGGAAGCTATTACTCCGAACCAACTTGATACCACTTAACAGCAACAATAACATACAAAGTTAATGAGCAACATTACTCTCAACAGAGAAAAATTGAAACACAAGGTCATCCTTGTCTGGTTACTAACAAAAACCAGGAAAGGATGACCTTTATCATCACTTCTATTCAATATTGTGCTGAATGAATTCACCAGAGTTTTCAGGTAAGAAAGGAAAATTAAACTCATCCAAATTGGCAAAAAATGTTCTCTCTCTGCAGATAATAGGATCCTGTTTATAAAGAATCCTATAGATCCTCCTACATTGCTGGTGGGGATGCAAAATGGTCCAACTACTCTGGAAAACAGTATGATGCTTCCTTAGAAAATTGGAAATAGAAATACC
>NW_006408875.1:2279883-2284014 GCF_000296735.1 Chrysochloris asiatica | reverse complement strand
GATCCTATCCAGAGAAGCAACGACACCAGAGATGGAGGCAGAGATGATGATATGGAGAGACTCATGGAAAGAGAAAAACTGAGTGTTGCCGGCCAGGAGGCAGGGTTTCATAATATGCCCTTTGGTTGTTTAAATGATTATATACTCCTGAGTGTTTTTGTATACATCTCCCTACTCCACCACCACCACCACCACCCCCCAAAAAAAAAAAATCACAGAGGAAATGGAAGCAAATATTGTTAAATGATGATGCACCAAAGAGATTGTAATCACTGCAATGAAACGATGGTATAAAGCCGATGTTATCTCATGTAAACTATCACTCAGTTCACAATACAAAAATAAAACAAAGAATCTCAATGGCAAGAAAATTACTGGAACTAATTGAAAGATTTAGCAAAGTGGCAAGGTACAAGATCAATATATAATATCAGTTGGATTCCTTTACAGTAACAAAGAAAGCTCTGGGAAGGAAACTCAGGAAAACAATGCCATTTAAAATAGCCATCCAAATGATAAAAACACATAATGATTAAAGGTTTTTAAATAATACCTTTGCTTCTTGATTGGTAATCAGAAGTAAATAAATAAGGAGGAACTGATCAATGTTTGATTCCATGTGTGCTTCAGCTAAAGGTATGCATTAGTAAAGGAGTGTATATACAACCTGGCCTAGGAACTTTGCAGAGAAATAGCTAGAGTCTGTCCTTCAGAAGCATGACATACATTAGATATTCAAAGTTACTCAGTTCATGGTGGTCTTCCATGCCTGTAAATAGAAACTCACTGAGGCATCAGAAGATTATGAATCTCTGCTCTCCAACACAGTTGAAACCCACTCCATCATTGTTTGGCAAGTCCTAGCTTCCTTGGAAAGCACATCCTGATATGACAGCTGCCTTTCTTTTTCTGTAGCAAAAATTTAGATAAAAATATCTTCTTCAGTCATCTCTGGTGTCTGGACACCCAGAATTAAGTTGGAAGCTGGCATAGTTGTTTAAGATGCTATGGTTACAGACAAAGACTAACTTGCATTTCCTGAGCTGCTCTCAGGATTCTTTCCTAGTCTTTGGTTATTAAAAGTTTGATTAAAATACGTCTCCATCATTTTCTTTTGGAGTCTATCCCATTTGGGTTTCATTTAGCTTCTTTAATACATATTATCTTGACTTTTATGATGTTAAGAAAGTTTTCTTCCAACAACTCTTTGACAATTTTCTCTGTGAATTAAACAGGTAAATACATGATAGAACCAAAATTAAACTCATTGCCATTGAGTTAATTCCTACTCAGCATACTACAGGACAAGGAGCTCTGGTAGCATAGTGGTTACGAATCGGGCTGTGACCCGCAAGGTCAGCAGTTCTAAACTACCAGCTGCTCCGTGAGAGAAAGATGAGGCTTTCTGCTCCCATAAAGATTTACAGCCTCAGAAACGCTGTTCAGGTTCGCTATGGGTTGGAACTGACTCGACGGCACTTAACAACAACAATACTACAGGACAGAGGAGACATGCTCCATAGAGTTTCCAAGGCTCTAAATCTTTATGGAAGCACACTGCCCCATCTTTCACTTACAGAAGTAGGTTCCAACCCCTGAAATTTTGATTAAAAGGCACACACTTAACCACTCCATCTCAGGGCTTTTTATCACTTAGAATAGTTTCTGCATTTCATAATCATACAAATGCTAATTTAAAAATTATTCTCCATTTTCCTCTCTTATGCTGATAAGCAAAAGGAAGGATCAAAATATGTCCTCCACATCCATTGTCAGCCTTTCTACTATTTAGTTACCTCATGCTTTCCCTCTGAATTTGATTTTTTTTTTTTTTTGGCATCATATTTTATTATTTGCTTTTCTGAAAAAATCAACACTGCTTTTTGCTGTCCTCTCCCATTTAATTTAAATTTTTGGAAATTATGTGTTTTGTTTCTAGGCAAATTTCCCTGGTATCAAAATAGATTACTTTTCATTCACTGAAATCTTTTCTCTCTTTAACCATTTGAATTAGGCTTTCTCATATTTTTTTCCTTTACTTATAACACTTATTTCAAAACTGTCATTCACTTTGCTTTCTCAAATTAAGCTAAGCTTTACAACTACTAAATGTTTTGTTTTGCTCTGTTTCCTGATGATAGATAGATAGATAGATAGATAGATAGATAGATAGATAGATAGATAGATTTTCCCCCTCTGTTTTCCCACCCCTACTGATAAAAAGTAGGAGGAGAAATCTATGATTGTCTGAGATGATCAATCACCTGATTGATCTTTTAGATATTCAGAGATGATTTATTTCAGAGACTTGCCTTTTAAGCCTTATGAAAGAATAACAAATCTGTTTAGGTTTGTATTTTGTCTTAGAATCTTAATTCATTATATAAAGCAGGAAGCACATATTTTGCTACTTTACCAAATGACTGTTTTCTGCGCTTACTGTGAAAGCATGAAATTCATTGGAGTGTTGCTCCTCTCCTCTAACTCTCAGTCTCCTGCTTAGGAGGCAGCTGTGGGAGTCCACCCTTCTTTTATTTAGCATGACAGCCCTCACTGTACTTACTGAAAGCAGTCACATAATTCAGTTTTGCCTTCAAATATCTGTCCCAAGACCCATGTTCCTTTCTAGGGCTGCTTTTGTCATTGCCTATGCTTCATCTTTCTCCTGGACACTTTTCATCATATGATATATTACATATTTACGTCTTTACGTGTTTATTGTCTGTCTAGCGCTTCACATCCCACATATACACACACATAGTAGGTATTCAAAACTACTTGCTAACTAAGTAAATAGTTCTCAAGTGATCTTTTCTTTACTAAAACTAATATTTGGCATGGTTTCCAATGCTGTCATTTTGTACGATTTCAGTGGGAACTGATATAAGTTGGATGATGAATATATTTCTAAAATCACTATTGTTATTGTTGTTGTTGTTAAGTGCTGTCCAGTTGATTCTGACCCATAACAACCCTGTATAGAGTTTCCAAGGAGCAGCTGGTGAGCTTGAACCACTGACCTCGCAGTTCAAATGACTTTGCAGTGTGACGCATTAGCCCCATAAATTCCTCTCTACAATTATTTGTTTTCCTTAAAGTCCAACAACCCTGAGTTTTATTTGTGTTTGTCATATATGGTAGAAATGAAATATGATAAACTGGTTTATTCTGGAAAGTACTGCAAATCCTTCCTAACCCAAGTCCAGAGAATTATTTTTTTTGCTTTCTGTGCTTATTTCATTCATGCTCACTTTTATAATTCCTAATTTTTTTTATCACAAATGTATTTCTTAATCTATCAGCTTTACAGTTAAAAGATACTAAATTGTTTGTCAAGAAAACAGACTCAGAGATAGAGGCTTGTATGTTTACTGGGGAATGCTCTCAAGATAAGCACCACTAAAGAATTGAAGAAAGAGGGACTGAGATGGTGTTTAGTTAAGCTGTGATTCAGCTGCACTGGAGGCCTCAGTCAATCCTTCAATGTTGTATCAAATTGAGACCAGGGAGATGAGTCTTTTATACTCTATTAGAAAAGTCAACATCTATGGACTGCCTCAAGAGAAGAGAGAACCTTAGGTGAAGGTGCTCATGGATCAAGGTCAATTACTCGGGAAATTAGAGAGAGGGAACACAGCTTTATGAGCAATCAATACACCAATATCTGAGGGAGGACATACTTCAATCCTGAAGGGAGGACCTAGAAAGTATAACACACCACAGTATCATCTTCATTACTTTAAATCATTCCACATGATTCCATATGTACTATAGCTTTCCACTATGGTATTAATTGAGAAGAAGAAAAAACAAAACAAAAAAGAGCAAGAAGGAGGAGCATAAAGAAGAAAAGACTCAACAGCAAAGACAACAACTAAATTCATAAATCCCTTAATAATTATGAAATAGGTATAAAGAGCAGAAGTATGGTGACTCTTCATCTTTCCAAGTAAGGAGTCAGTTAATATAAAGTCTAATGTTGAGAATAAGGGAAACACAATCATAAGCATATGTTTACAGTTAAGGATATGATCACCAGAAAAAGTAAAAATGTAAAATTCAAATAGGCGACTGTGAATAAAATGAGAATAATAATATATTTTCAGCCTGCTATACACTTTTTTTTTTTTT
>NW_006408875.1:2275494-2278968 GCF_000296735.1 Chrysochloris asiatica | reverse complement strand
GTCACTGACTCTGGGCCCAAGAGTCCCCAGGTCTTGCCACACTGCTGGCCAACCAGGTCTTCACCCGGGTTCACAGAAGTCTATTGAACGTTGTAGGGCTTAGCTCACTGCTTCATTGCTGTTTTTCCCTCACTTCCCCTTATCAGTGTCACTGCTATACACTTTTAACATGTTCTTGTGATAATTCAATTATATATGTCATGATTTCTTATCTATTACTTAATTTTTAGTTCTATTAAAAATCTAAGGAACCCTGGTGGTATAGTGGTTTATGCATTGGACTGCTAACAGCAAAGTAAACAGTTCTAATCCACCAGCCACTCCATGGGAAAAAGATGAGGCTTTATGTTTCCATAGAGATTTACAGCCTCAAAAACTTATAGTGACCCCAAAAAAGATTGCTATGGGTCAGAACTGACCGGATGGCACACAATTACCATCATTCAAAATCTATCAATTTGGCATTATAAAATAGAATGATTTAATGCATTTAGGCTAGCAACACACTTCACTCCCTTCTCATCTGCTCTGAAGAGCTCCAAAAGGTTTAGTTTCAGAATTAACAAGATGGGAGTGAGAGGAATGGAACATATTAAAGTTTATTAAAAGATTATCTACAATAGGATACGCAAGCCATAGCCTACATCAAAGTCAAGAAAGATAGCTTTAAAAGTATCGCTGAATCTGTAAAACATTCACAATATAGATGAATCTGGAGGATATTGTGCTGAGTGAAATTAGTAAATTTCAAAAGGATAAATATTGTATGAGACCACTGTTGCAAAAAGTAAAGAAAAGATTTTCTAGCTAAGTGAAATATTTTATGGTGATTATTGAGAGATGGGGGGGGGGATTATTCACAGACTAGAGGGTAGGCATATGTTAACATAGATAATGGGGAAGGCAACATATATATTAAAAAATGAGGGAGGTGGACAGAGGAAAGATGAGCATAGCAAGAGAAAGAGAGGAATGCAAGAGTTAGAGTGAATAAAGGTAAATAGTGTTAACTGATGGGACATGGAGGTATTGCAGTTATTGTAATGAAGTAAAGAATATGGTTTTCTGAATGTAAAACTGATGATCTACTCTGTAAACCTTCATTCAAGTCACAATGAAAAGTATATATTTATATAAAAGCTAATGAACAGCCATCTAAGGTACAGCTATCTGTTTCTCCCTGTCCAGAGGAAGGAAGAATATTGAATACACTTGGAATCAATTAGTCCAATGGACTAATATATCATGAGAGCATCAGTCTCCATTAGCCAGAGACAATTTGACGGTGCCAGCTACCAACTGTTCTGAAAGGGATCACATTAGAAGGTCCTGAATAGAATGGGAGAACATATGGAACAAAACTCAAAATCAACAAAAATACCTGGTCTACAGGGTCGCTATGAGTTGGAACCAACTCCACGACACATAACAACAACAACTGGTCAGATAGAGACTATAAGAACACCAAGATTATGGCCCTTGGTCACCATTCAGTATGAAAGTGAAGTCACCCCTGGGCTCAATATTCAGCCAAGTAATAGATAACTATATATGGAGAACAAGAACACTACTTACACATCATAGAATGGGAAATCACTGATGATTAAAGGGCAGCTTTTACCTAAGGACAAAATTTGGAAGATGGGGAAAGAAGGAGGAAGGGAAATAAGAAACACAGGGAAGTGAGCCCAGGTGGAGACCTGGTTCACCAGCAGTGTGGCAAGACCTGGGGACTCTTGGGCCCATAGACAGTGACATAGCCACAGGAGACTAGAGTGGAGAGTGGAGTGTCCAGCTGATAAGTGAGGGCATATGCACAAAAACACCCACACTTGCAGCTAATTCCCACTTGACCTGGCTTCAATGGCTGGATGATCAAAACTCAACTAGGAGAAGAAAGAAAAGGGGGAGGGGGGGAAGAGTAATCTGATACAGTTTGATGAACTTGATCTACATCTATGGAGGCAGTAGCTCAAAAGAGGAAACAAATCTTTACAGCGAGGATCATTCCCACCCCCTCGCTACACAGGGTAGACAGGGATGGGCAACTTGGATATTGGCTACCCAAAATGGAGGGGCTACAAAGGCAACAAGTGACGGCTTACAAGCTTTCAAGAGGGAGCCTAGATCCAGAGGGTGCCAAGAAAGGTAGACTCTCCACTGAATAGTATCCAATCTGTCTAGGTGGGGCTGATAAAAGGAGAAGGGGATAGCACTCATGCGGCACAATAGTGAATAATTGCTATCAGGACTGACTGTGAGGGTTGAAAATGTAAAGGTAGAAGTTTTGCAGCAAAAGGAGTGGAGTAGTTGACTTTGCAGTCCAGGAGTGGAGGTCCCTGGGACCATCAAGGGAGAACGGAGTGTGGGACCCTACCCAGAGAAACAGAGATGGAGGCAGAGACAATGACATGGAGAGATGGAGTGGCTGGGGACTTTAGACCCAGAGAAGTAGAGGAGCTGTGTGCTGAAGACTGGGGGCAGGTTTGCAGGGTATATCCTTTGGTTGGAGGGGATTACAAAATCATGGCAATGAAATGATATGTGATAGGATGAATGTAAAGCTAATGTTCTCCCATGTAAACTATTACATAATTCACAATAAAAATTTTAAAGAGAAAAGGAAACACAGGGAAGAAATTAGATAAAGTGATGTTACATTAAGGGGATTGCAATCATGATTAAATGAAGTATTTCATTTGCTGAATGTAAAACTGATAATCTCCTCTGTAAACCTTACTTAATTCATAATAAAAACTTTTTAAGAAAAGTAATGGAAGAAAGACCATCAATTTGAAAGGAATTCCAGTTTGGATTTGTGTGCTGAGCATATACATTTGCTCCTCATAATCATGTTGTTAGGTGCTACATACTGGATTCTGACTCATAGCAACCCTATGCACAACAGAATGAAACACTGCCCAGTCCTTTGCCATCCTGACAAATCTTATGTTTGAGCCCATTGTTGCTTCTACTTTATCCATACATCTCATTGGGGATCTTTCTTTTTTTCACTGACCCTCCACTTTACAAAGCATTATATCTTTCTCTAGGTGTCCCTCCAGACAGCATTTCAGAAGTATGAAAGAAAAGTCTTTTCATCCTTGCTTCTAAGGAGTACTGACTGTACTTCTTCCAAAACAGATTTGTTTGTTCTCTGGCAGTCCATGGTACTTTCAATATTCTTCACCAACACCATAATTCAAATGCATTCATTCTCCTACACTCTTCCATATCTAACTTTCACATACAAATTAATTGATTGAAAATACAATGGCTTGGATCAGGTGCACTCTGACATCTTTAAAGAGGTCTTTTGCACCAGATTTGCCTAATGAGATGTTTTTGTTGTTCTGTCAAATCATTTCTGACTCATAATGACCCTTTAGGGTTTCTGAGGGGCTGGTTGAACCACTGACTTTGTGGTTAGCAAGCCAGTTCTTATCTTCCATTGCCTCTCCAAGTCTAATGGGA
>NW_006408875.1:2273738-2274944 GCF_000296735.1 Chrysochloris asiatica | reverse complement strand
CTTATTTTAACCATTCAGTATCTCCTTGTACTCTTCCTCTGGTATCCTCTTGGTTTATGTACAAATTACTCATGAGCACAATTAAGTGTTCTAGAATAACCATTCTTCACAACAGTATCCATAGTTTGTTATGATCCAAAAAGTTAAGTGCCTTTACTTAGTCAATAAAGCACAAGAAAACATATTTCTGGTACTTTCTGCTTTCATCCAAAACTCATCTGACATTAGCAATGATATCCGTAGTTCCACATCCTCTTCTGAATTTAGCTTAAATAGTAAATTAATTCTTCAAACAATTTCTTGAAGATAAAATTGTGTCAACTGTCACTACCTTGGGTTTGGGCCTCTCTATCTTGTCTAGATTGTGGTCAGAGTCTCTTGACCAATATTCCTTTTTGTAGTCCTGCGATTATCTGGTACAATCTTTTACTACTATAAGAAAAATTTTCTAAAACAAATATGATGTCATATACTTGATTTAAAACATTTTTTCTTAATATTCATGGTATAGAATAGCATTGGCAAACTGACCTGCAGACCAAACCGTCTGCTTATTTTTGTAAATAAATTTTATAGGAACACAACTTCACCAATTATTTACTTATTGTCTATGGTTGCTTTCATGCTCATCAGCAGATCTGAACTATTGTTAACAAGATCATATGCCCCAGAAAACAAATTTATGCTCTCTCGATCCTTTGCAGAAAAAGCTTTACAACTCATATTTCAGAAGGTAAAGTTTTTCAGCTTGGCATGACACACAAGCTCTTTCATGAGGTGACTACTATACACCTTGTTTTAACTTACACCATGTCCCACATGACTAAACTAAATAATAGCCATATAAAACTACAGGCGATAATCCTGCACTACAAAACATCCTAAGGCGTGTTCTGTGAACTGAGAACCAACAAGAACAGATAACAATCAGAGACTGAAATATGTGGCAGCACCTCCCTGAATTAAGTTGACAGAAGGAAGAGTTGAGAACAGAACAAAACTGTAAGAACACACTCAGAGAATCTGGGAGGGCAATCTATAATCAAAACAAGTACAATGTAAAAGAAGGTAAACACATAGGAATAGAGATCCAGATGATGAGAAGGTCAGGTCAATTACAGGATAAAATAGACTACACTAAATGGAGAGAAAAGTTAATGCACTATAAGGCAACCTCAAAGATAATTAACACTTCACAACATACCA
>NW_006408875.1:2233352-2256326 GCF_000296735.1 Chrysochloris asiatica | reverse complement strand
GAGTTATGGTGTTGGAGGAGAATACTAAAAGTGCCATGGACTGCCAAAAGAACCAATAGATCTGTTTTGGAAGAAGTGCAGCCAGAGTGCTCCTTGGAGTCCAGGATGACTAAGCTTCGTCTGGACATACTGTCAGTAGGGAACAGTTGCTGGAGAAGGATGTCATGCTGGGTAAGATGGAGGGTCAGCGAAAAAGAGGAAGACCCCCAATGAGATGGATCGGCCAGGTGGCATTATTGATGGCGTCATGTGTGGCAGTGGTAGTGAGGTTGGCCCAGGATCGGACATTGTTTCATTCTGCTGTGCATGGGGTCGTTATGAGTCAGTTCTGACTTGATGGCACCTGACAACAGCAACAACCAAAAAACAAACCATTTTCTGTTTGAAGAAATATAGCCCTAAAACTCTAATACTTCAGATATACTGTCAGGAGGAACCAGTCCCTAGAGAAGGATGTTATATTTGGTAAAGTGGAGGGTCGAAGAAAAAAAGGAAGACCCCCATCAAGATGGATTGGCACAGTGGCAGCAGAAATGGGTTCAGATGTAGGCCCATTTCTGAGGGGTTGGCCCAGGACCAGACAATGCTTCATTCTCTTGGGCACAGGGTCGCTAAGAGTCAGATCGACTTGATAACACCTAACAACAACAGCAACAGCAACAATGCCTAGGATATCTATCTTTATCCATTCCATTTCCTTTTAGACTATTTCCTTTTTTTTTTTATTTATTTATACATCATGATTTCTACATTTCTATTATTAATGGATGTTTTGAGCTGTTTTTTCTCATTTTGAGTCATACCCCATCAGCAAATTAACCTCATAGAGACTTTACTTCAGCCATACCAGTAAGGTTGCGACTTTGATGAGGCAACTCTATCCCAGATGTGTTTTCAAAGCCTTCCAACCTGAAAGCCTTATGTTCTGGCACTATATTAGACAATGTTCCACTCCTATTCATAAGGTTTTCATTGCCTATTTTTTAGAAATAAATCACTAGGTCCTTCTTCCTAGTCTATTTTGGTCTGGAAGTTCCTCTGAAACTTACAACATGAGTATCTCTTCTGGTACTTGATATGCTGAGATAAATAGCTTCCAGCATAATAGCAGCATACAAGTCACCACAGTACGACAAACTACAGAAAAGTGGTAGTTCACAACCTATTCTTTTCGATCTAAGTGTCATGTATTCTGTAATACTTTCACAAATTTCTATTACAAAGTAGAATTGACATCAGTTTTCTGCTCACTGCATACATTATAGACTTTGATTAAAGCAACGATAAACTTTCGTTACAATTATTTTAACATTATGAATCAAGAGACTTAACATTCGTGATTGCTTGTCTTGTGGTTTGGGGGTTTTTTGTTGTTGTTCTTAAGTGTCATCAAATTCATTTTTACCCAGAGCAACACTGTATAGGGCTTCTGAGGAGTAGCTATTGAGCTAGAACCACTGACCTGGTGGCTTTAACCTACTTTGTAATATAGTGCACAAACCAACAGCACCATACCAGGACTGTGTTAGATAGTATAAAGTGACTCATAAGCATTGTTTTATATAATCATTACATATTACTGTTATTTTTTCTCTTTTTACTCTATGAATCAGTAAATAGAGAGAATCAATAACTTATGGCAAATTACACAGAACTTAACTAAGTGTTGAGGTCAAAATACCAATCTAGTCTTGCATCTTAAAAAAATAGGGCCTTAACCACTTCATGACAGTCCTTCTTGTCTTTCCATTGATGAGTTACAAAACTTATTCAGTTTAAGTTAGGATCATCAGAAGAGTAGGGAAAAAAGTAGCCTGGATGTACGAATAGGTGCATAATGAATCAGTGGGTTAATTTAAGAATCTATGTCAATTTGTCTATATTATTCTTGTTAGTTGTCATTGAGTCAGCTTCAAAACAGCAACCTAATGTATAACAGAATGAAATGTTACTCAATCCTGTACTATCTTCACAATAATCCGTGTGTTCGAGTCTATTGATAGTGGATATTGTCTCAATATGTTTATTGAGGGGTTTTCTTGTTTAAATTAACCCTCTACTTTGTCAAACATAATGTCCTTTCCTAACAATACTTCTTTTTTTTTTTTTTTTTTTTTAATGGTGAGTTCAAAGTAAACAAGTTGCACTCCCGCTAACCTTTCTCTCAAGAAGCATTCTGGTTTTATTTGTTCTAAGACTGATCTATTATACTCTTTTCTGGCAGCCCTGGTATACTCAATATCCTTTACTAGCATCATGATTCAAATGATATCTATATATTTACAATTTGAAGAGATACTAAAGAAAAGAAACACATCTTTAGTCCCAGTTGGTCTCTTCAGTATCACCACCACTCACCGGTCAGTTTGTTATACTGTGGTG
This sequence comes from Chrysochloris asiatica, assembly GCF_000296735.1. Classification (NCBI taxonomy): domain Eukaryota; kingdom Metazoa; phylum Chordata; class Mammalia; order Afrosoricida; family Chrysochloridae; genus Chrysochloris; species Chrysochloris asiatica. The sequence continues at coordinate 2,253,944 of NW_006408875.1, read as the reverse complement.
GCTCACATGTTGCTATGATTCTGGAAGCTATGCCACAGGTATTTTAAATATCAGCAGGGTCATCCACAGTGGACAGATTTCAGCCAAACTTCCAGAAGAAGACTGACTAGGAAGGAGACATGGACTATTTCAGAATATTTAGCTACTGAAAGCTATATGAATAGCAGTGGAGCACTGTCAGCACCAGAATATTGAACATTGAAATATGATGAAGAGCACCAGAAGACTGTCAGATAGAGTGCTAGAAGATGAGTCCCACAGGTTGGAAGACAATCAAAATATGATGGGAGAGAAGCTGACTGCTCAAAGTAGAGCTGACCATTATGGCATGAATAGAGTGAAGCCTGGGGAGATGCTTTGTTGATGCTTTACAAATCAAACTGAAGATAAACAGCTGTGGTGGTGGTGGTAATGGTGGTGCTATGTCGTGGAGTTGGTACTGAGTTATAGGGTTTCTAAGGCTGTAAAACTTTATGGGAGCAGAAAGCCTTATCTTTCTCCCATGGGACTGCTGGTAGTTTCTCCCACAGCACCATGAGATTATCAGCCTGTTTCATAACCACTATGCTATAAGAGCTGTAAACATCCATTAATAATCAAAACATGGAATGTATGAAGTATGAAACTACAAAATTTGGAAATTGTCAAAATGAAATGGAATACAAAAACATTGATATCCTAAGCATTACTGAGCTGAAATGGACTAGTATTGGCCATTTTGAACCAGATAATCACATGATTTACTATGGAGGGAATGACAAATTGAAGAGGAATGGCATCACATTCATCATCAAAAAGAACATTTCAAGATCTGCCCTGAAGTAAAATGCTGTCTGTGATAGGATATCCATATGCATACAAGGAAGACCAGTTAATACCATTATTGTTCAAATTTATGCACCAAACACTAAAGCCAGTGATGATAAAATTGAAGAATTCTATGAAATTCTGCAATTTGAAATTGATCAAACATGATATCAAGATATATTGATAATTACTAGCCATTGGAATGAAAAGATTGGAAAGAAGGAGGAAGGATCAGTAGTAGGAAAATATGGCCTTGGTGATAGAAACGATGCTAGAGATCGCATGATAGAATTTTGCAAGACCAATAACTTCTTCATTGTGAATACCTTTTTTTAAACAACATAAAAGACAGCAATACACATGGACCTCACCAGATGGAATACACAGATATCAAATTGTCTATGTCTGTGGAAAGAGAGAGTGATATGAAAGGGAAAGATCTATATCATTAGCCAAAACAAGGCCAGGGACAAACTGTGGAGCACACAATCAATTGCTTATATACCAGTTCAGGCTGGAGGTCAAGAAAATTAAAACAAGAACCAAATTATGACCTTTAATATACTCCCTCCTGAATTTAGAGATCAACTGAAGAACAGATTTGATGCATTACACACTAAAGACTGGAAACCAGAAGAGTTATGGGATGACATCAAGAACATCATACAGGAAGAATGCAAAAAAAAAAAAAAAAAAAAGAAGACAAAAAAGAAAAAAATGTACCAAAAAGTACATCAAAACAAATTCTGAAACTTGCCTTCCAGTGTAGAGATGCTAGAGCAAATGCAAGAGATAAGAAAGTAAAAGAGCTGAACAGAAAATTTCAAAAGCAGTTCAAGAAGACAAAATCAAATATTGCGATGAAATATGTAAAGATATGTAGTTAGAAAACTAAAAGGAAAACGCATGCTCAGCATTTCTCAATCTAGGGAACTGAAGAAAGAATTCAAGCGTGGACTTAAAATATTCAAGGATAATATGGGAAAAATATTGAATGATTCATAAAGCATCAAAGGAAGATGAAAATATAATACTGAATATGGAAGGGATATAGAGTCACTGTATCAAAAATAAATGGTTAACGTTCAACCATATCAAGAGGTAGCATGTGATTAAGAACCAATGATATTGAAAGAAGAAGTCCAAAGAACATTGTAGGCATTGGAAAAGAACAAGGCACAGGGAATAAATGGAGTACAAATTGAAATCTTTCCATAAACTGATGCAGCACTGGAGGCACTCACTCATATATGCCAAGAAATTGTGAAGACAACTACCTGGCCAACTGACTGCAAGAGATCCATACTTGTTCCCATTCCAAAGAGAGGTGACCTAATGGAATGCAGAAACCATCTGGCAATATCATTAATATCGCATGCAAGTAATATTTTGCTAACGATAATACAAAAAGGAGTGCAAACATACATTGACAGAGAACATCCAGAGGTTCAAACCAGATTTTGAAGAGGACAATATAGGAGGGATATCATTGCTGATGTCAGGTAGATCTTGGCTGAAACCAGAGAGTATCAGAATGATGTTTACCTATGCTTAATTGACTATACTTAGGAGTTCAATTGTGTGGATCATTGCAAGCTGTGGACAACATTGCAGAGAAAGAGTATTCCAGAGCATTTAATTGTGCTCATGAAGAACCTGTAACAGTCCAAGAAGCCTTTGTTTGAACAGAACAAAGAAGAATTGAATGGTTCAAAATGAGGAAAGGTGTCCACCAGGGTTGTTTTCTCTTACCATACTTCAATCTGTATTCTGAGCAAATAATCTGAGAAGCTGGATGCATGAGTCAAATCAGGTTTGGAGGAAGCCTGTGATATGTAGATGATACAATCTTGCTTACTGAAAATGAAGATGACTTAAAATGTTTACTGGTGAAGTTCAAAGACCATAGCCTTCCGTATGGGTTGCACCTTACTATAAAGAAGACAAAAATCCTCACACTGGACCAATAAACAGCATCAAGGTAAGTGGAGAAAAGATTGAAGTTGTTAAAGATTTCATTTTGCTTGGATAATCCATCAACACTCATGGAAGAAGCAGTCAATAAATCAATGGCATATTGCATTAGGCAAATCTGCTGCATAAGATTTCTTTAAAGTGTTCAGGCACAAAGATGTCAGTTTGAGTGTGCCTGACCCAAGCCAGGGTATTTTCAGTAACATCATATGCATATGAAATTTGGATAGTGAATTTGGATAGTGAATAAGTGTAGAAGAATTGATGCATTTGAATTGTGGTGTTTGAAAAGAATATTAAAAGTACCATAGACTGCCAAAAGAACAAACCAATCTGTGTTGGAGAAAATAGAGACAAAATGCCTTTAGAACCAGGATGGCTAGACCACTTCTCTCCTCTCATTCTTTGGTTTTGTTATCAGAAGGAACCAATTCTGGAAAGGGATATCATTTTTGATAAAGTGTAGGGTCGGAGAAAGAGAGAAAGACTCCCAATGAGATGGACTGACACAGTGGCAGCAGCAATGGACTCAATCATAGCAACGATTGTGAGGTTGTCACAGGACGGGACAGTATTTTGTTCTGTTGTGCATAGGGGTGTTATGAGTTGGTACTGACTCTATGGCACCTAACAACAAACACAAAGAAAGCCATTTAATACTGTTGTTGTTGTTGTTGTTATGTGCCGTGGAGTCGGTTCCGACTCATAGAGACCCTGCACAGGGTTTCCAAGGCTGTAAATCTTTACGGGAGCAGAATGCATCATCTTTCTCCCACAGAACAGTTGGTAGTTTCAAACTGCTGATCCTGAAGTTCACAGCCCGATTCGTAATCTCTACACTAGTACTTAAAGTACTAGTCGTTTTATTTATTTATTTTTTTTCAATTTTAGAGATATTAAATTTCCTTTTACAGTAGAATAGATAACAGTTGAAGGCATCGGGTTTTTTCCTCCCAAGTTACAAATGGTCCAACTTACAATTTCTAATTTGTTCAGCTACTCCTTTTCATCTGAATCAATTACTAATAAAAACAAAGTGATGATCATAATTTTAATACACTGAGGACTTCTTCCCTTAGAGACATAAATAAATCTCTGTACATTAAGGCAATTATTAGAACCTATAAATGTTAAACATATGTCATGCAAAAGATGAAAAGAAGGCAGTTATATGCTTATACAAATGCATAGCTATTATAACTCCATTCACTGGGATGAAAGCATCTAAACTTTTGCATTGCAGCCCTTCCTGCATCTCCTTTACTGGGAAGTTTCCCTGAAAGCTCGTTGGTTGAATACTCAGAAGAGACCATAAAGGCAGAATTTTGAACCCACTAACAACTTCACAGAAAAAGATGTGGCAGTCTGTTTCCATAGATGTTACAGCATTGGAAATTTTATAGAAGAAATTCTGTCCTATAGGGTCACTACGAATTAAGAATCAACTTGTTGATTATAGGTTTGGATTTTTGGGGGTTTTTGCTTGTTTTCTCTCACTTCTGCTGTGCTTCTCCTGATGCTGTTTGATGAGTGAGTATTACAATTGCACTCCTGAAATGGAAACAAATACTACCAACTCTCTCAAAAATATGGAAGTAGGGAAGACTTTCTAGATGGATCAGGACTCCAAGGAGGATTCCCAGCTTTTACCTCTCATCTTGTAGACCCCCAGCAGGTCAGTACTTAAAAACAAGGGATATCTGTTGAGACACTCTAGGGTTACATCCTACTTCTAGATACACTCAACCCCTTTTCTTTCCTGCACTTTAACTTTCACACCATGTTCCTGTTCCCTACCGAGACTTCACCTTTATTCTAAATCTTAGGCACCCATTCTGTCATCCCTCTCCACCAACCCACACTTCTATGTTCTGAAATATAAGTCTATGGAATTTTATCACTCAACACATTTACTTTTGTTTTCTCTGAGAGAAGAAAAAGGAAGAATTAAAAGATGGACACATACAGCAGACTCAGGCTAGTGCCTGAGTAACCTAACCCTGCTGTACTGAAGGACTAATTGTTAATGACTGGTTTGGTCTAGTTAAATGATTGGGAAGGTGAAGTAACACATCAAGTATGAAAGGGCCCATGTCTAGACGAGCCAGGGTGGCTCACAGAGAAGTTATTTATTATGGTCCTTCTAACCATATTCTTCCATCCTCTGATATATTGTAAATCCTGACCTCTATGCCTGCCATTGGAGTTCCAGTGTTGTATTACAGGATCAGCACTGGACTGCTAACCACAGGTTGATGGTTCAAGGCCACCAGTGGCATCTTAGAAACCTTGTATAGGGTCTCTGTGAGTCAGAATTGACCCCAAAGCACTTAACAACAGAATCCCACCCATTTTGAAATGAACTGTTAATCAAGCATGGTTAAGGTAGTCCTGTGCCATGGACTGCCAAAAGAACCAACAGATCTGTGTTGGAAGAAGTGCAGCCAGAGTGCTCTTTGGAGGCCAGGATGGCCAAACTTCATCTCTCATACTTCAGACATATTGTCAGGAGGGACCAGTTGCTGAAGACAGATATCATGTTTGGTAAGGTGGAGGGTCAGAGAAAAAGAGGAAGACCCCATTGAGATGGATTGGCCAAGTGGCAGCATCAATGGGCTCAAGTGTTGCGACAGTAGTGAGGTTGACCCAGAATCAGGCAGTGTTTCGTTCTGCTGTACATAAGGTTGCTATAAGTCAATACCAACTCAATGGCACCTAACAACAACAACAACAAACCACTAAGTCAGTTTGAACCACAAGGTCAGTGTTTCAAGCTCAACAGCCACTCCTCAGAAACCTATACAGGGTCTCTGGGTTGGAACTGACTCAACGGCAGTTACCAACAACAGAGGAGTAATTAAGCTACAGCTAAGGAGTACTGTGTGGCCCGGTAGAATAAGCACTAGACTGCAAAGTCAGTTTGAACTGCAAGGTTGGCAGTACTAACTATCCAGCCACACTTTGAAAACCCTAAGGTTGCTATGAGTCAGAACCTATTCAATGGCATTTAACAACAGCAAACGGAATAAGGATTAAAGTGTATCCAAGTCCTGGTGTGGAGCTGTGGGTTAATGCACTGGACAGCAAATTGGGTTGAACTACAAGGGCGGCAGTTCAAGCTCACCAGCCACTCCTTGGAAGCCCTATACAGGGTCGCTATGAGTCTGAACCAACTTGAAGGCACTTAACAACAACAAAGCATTAAGGAGTGATGGAGGTGCTGTGAATTATGTACTAAACTACCAACTATAAAGTCAGGAATTCAAAGTCACCAGCCACTCCATGGAAGAAAGATGAAATTTTCTGCTCCTGTAAAAATTTGCAGCTTCAGAAACGCTATTCATGGTCACTATGAATCAGAACCAACAAAAACAGCATCTAACAACAACAAAGTTTATGTCTGGTAAGTCACCATCTTTAGTTTTCCTTGAGGGCATGGTCTGAGGCCAATATATAGGAAAGGTATGACAAAGTTCACTTTCTTACTCTGGACCCTGCATCTCCATCTAATCTCCAATTTGTGACCTGACTCACTAGCTCCCACAGTTATGTGCATCAATAGACTGTCATCTGACCTGACAATTTCAGTTCCTCAGCTCCTGAGATAAAAGAATGAAAAGATTCCTCTAGACTGCTCTCTGAACTATGGATTTGGGACTTGTCAGTATCCAGAATTCTGTGGCCATTTCCTTGACAGTGTGAGTGTGTGAGATGTTGCAGCATACTGCAGATCTCTGGGCTGGGGTGGAGAGGAGTGGTGATTAATATGAGGGATTATGGAGTGGTTTAACATATTGGGAATTTTGGACATTTGGGATATCTTTAATTTCTACTTCATGGGGACCAGTCTTGTACTGGTCTTTCTAAAGTAAAGTATTAATTTACCCACCATCTCCAGTGTTACAGCTTTTTCTTTCTGTCTATGGGGTCTAGAAAGTTCCAATACAGGGATCCCAAGTTCAATGCTATGGACCATTCCTGCTTCTTCTTTCTTGGTGGCAGTGAAATCTCCTTTCTGCTTCTGAGATGACTCACTTTAAGCTGAATAGGAAGACAAAACTGACCAATCCCTTTATTAGGGTTCTATATACCTTATTGACATGGTCTCACTCCCACAAGAGTGTCATACCACCTTATTTACATTATTAGAAAATTGCCCAATCCCCTTGATGAACCACAAGCACCTATTCTGCATATTCCTATCTAATTATTTGGTGGGAGTGATAAGACAATGACAAGAGAGACTGACTATATAAAATTGTACCACAGATTCCAAACACAATATGCTTTGCTACATTGCTTCTGCTCTCCCAAAATTATGTTGGAATACTTTAAAAAATAAATTACAATTCAGATAGTCAAATTCTAAATGGATCATTCTCTGACCAGGGTGCTATGTGATCTCTCCCCATCACACCAGGCAACCTCATATTCATGTTGAGTTCTAATTCAGTAAGGAAGAACAATGCATTCCTCATCTATAATATGGAAAATTTCCTAAGGTCTTGCCTCTCCAAGATCATCTGTCCTTCGGGAACAGAAACCAGACCTAATTCATCACTCTGGGCAGCATGCTCTGTTGAGAGTACATGATGGGAACTGAGCGCCTAGCAGATACCCAGGCATTTTCATTAAAATGCTGAACTGAACTATCTACTTCTATATTTTAAGGATGAAATGTTTCATCATTTTTGCAGTCAATAATAATAAAAACTATAACTGAAAAATATATCCCAAATTTAAGTGGCATCTAATGTAATGTGAATATCATTGAACACATTTCAGATGAGATTTCTCATTAATGCCTCTTCCAGACTGTCAGTGAGTAAATAAGGAAATATTGAAGGAATTGAGGTCATATTGAATTGCTCAGATTATGAAGTCCTTTAATATATATTCATATCCATGGCCTGCTTTCTTTTAAATATTGTATTTTAACAAACAGGACTTCATCACTTAGTTTCTGGGTATCATTCAGGAAACAGAATCATCAATTAAAATTGATCAATTATGTTACCTTCTTTGTTGTTGTTGTGTCTTAACAACCCTATGCACAATAGAACGAAACACTGTCCTGGGCCATCCTTGCAATTGTTGTTACGTACCAGCCCATCATTGCTGTCACAGTGTCTGTCCATATCTTTTGAGGTCTTCCTCTTTTTTGATGACCTTCCATGTTTCCAGAATGATGTCTTTGTACAGGGACTTCTTCTTCCCAACGACTTGTACAAAGTACAAGAAATAAAGTCTTACCATTCTCTCTTCTAAGGTGCATTCTGGCTGTACTTCTTCCAACACATATGTGTTTGTTTTACTATATTTTCAATATTCTTCACCAATACCATAATTCAAATGCATCAATGCTTCTACAGTCTTCCTGATTCATTGTCCAACTTTCAAATGCATATGAGGCAATTGATAACATGACTTGGCTCAGGCACACAGTATTCTTCAAGCTTTGGTCTTGAACATTCTAAAGAGGTCTTGTAGAGCAGATTTGCCCAGTACAATATGTCATTTGATTTTTTCACTGGTGTTTCCATTAGTGTTGATTGTGGATGCAAGCAAAATGAAGTCTTTGACAATTTCAATCTTTTCTTCCTTTATGATGCTATTTATTGGTCCATATGCAAATATTTTTATTTTCTTTATAGTGCGGTGTCATCCATACTGAAGGTTGTGATCTTTGATCTTCATCAATAAGTATTTTAAGTCTTCTTCTCTTTCAGCAAACAAATTTGTATTATCTGTATATCACAGGTTATTAGTGAGTCTACCTCCAATCCTGATGCCATGTTCTTCTTATATGATCCATTTTCTTGGATTATTTGCTTAGTATATAAATTGAATACAGGAGTTCTGTACTCAATTTATATATGAGTCAGGCTGCTAACCACAAGGTCAGCAGTTTGAAACTACCAGCTGTTCCACAAGAGAAAGATGAGGCTTTCTGCTCGCAAAAAGATTTACAGCCTTGGAAACCCTTAGACAAGGTCGCTATGAGTCGGAACCGACTCCATGGCACACTACCACCACCACCACCCTATAAATTGAATAAGTTTGGTGATAGGATACAACCCATTTATTTACATACTTTTCCTGATTTTAAACCATTCAGTATCCCCTTGTTCTACTCAAACAACTTCCTCTTCGTCTACATACAGGTTCCTTCCTCATGAGCACAGTTAAGTATTCTGGAATATCCATTCCTCACAAAGTTATTTATAATTTGTTTTGATCCACATGGTCAAATGCCTTTGCAAAGTCAATATTAAACATCTTTCTGGTACTCTCTGCTTACAGCTAAGATACATCTAACATCAACAATAATATTATGTGTTCTATGTCCTCTCCTGGATGCAGTTTGAATTTCTGGAAGTTCCCAGTGTCTGCTGCAATCATTTTTCAATTATCTTCAGTAAAATTTTATCAGCATGTGATATTAATGATATTGTTTGATAATGTCTGCATTCTTTTGGGTCACCTTTCTTTGAAATGGGCAAAAATATGGATCTCTTCCAATCATTTGCAAGGTTTTCTAAATTTCATATCATAGATGAGTAAGTGACTCCAGCACGCCATCAGTTTGTTGAAACCTTTCCATTTTTATTCCATCAATTCCCCAAGCCTTTTTTCTTGCCAATATCTTCAGTGCAGTTTGAACTTCTTCCCTCAATACCATCAACTGATGATCATATAGTACCTCTTGAAATGCTTGAACATCAAACAATTGTTTTTGGTATAGTGGCTCTGAATATAATTTTCATTGTCTTTTGATGCATACTGCATCTGTTAGTATTTTACCTATGGAAGGCTGCAACCTGAGGCCTGAATGTTTTCTTCAGGTATTTTAGTGTGCAAAATGCTGAACATGTTCTTCCATTTTGGTTTTTTAATACAGGTCTTTGAACATTTCATTATAATACTTTACTTTGTCTTTTTTAGTCACCCTTTGAAATATTCTGTTCAGCTCTTTTATGTCATCATTTCTTCCAGTTGCTTCAGCTTCTCTACATTTAAAAGCAAGTTTCAAAGTCTCTTTTGACATCCATTTTGGCCTTTTCATCCTTTCCTTTTAAATAACTCCTTGCTTTCTTTGTGCATTATATTCTTGATGTCATCCCACAAATCTTCTGGTCTTCAGTTATTAGTGTCTAATGTATTAAATCTATTCTTGAGATGGTCTCTAAATTCAGGTGGGATATACCAAAGGTCAAGGAGCTCTGGTAGCGTAGTGGTTACGAATTGGGCTGCGAACCGCAAGGTCAGCAGTTTGAAACTACCAGCTGTTCTGCGGGAGAAAGATGAGGCTTTCTGCTCCCGTAAAGATTTACAGCCTTGGAAACCCTTTACAGGGTCGCTATGAGTCGGAACCGACTCCACGGCCCATAACAACAACAACATACCGAAGGTCATATTTTGGCTTTTGTAGACTTGCTTAATTTTCTTCAGCTTCAGACTGAACTTGCATGTGAGCAATTCTGTTCCATAGTTGGGCTCTGTTATTGAGCTTCTCCAGCATTTTTCATACAGATGTAATCAATTTCATTACTGTGTATTTCATCTAATGAAGTCTTTGTGTATAGTCACCATTTATATTGTGTTTTTTGTTTTTTTTTAAATCAAAACAGGTATTTGCAAAATAAGTCATTGGTCTTGCAAAGTTCTATCAGTCGATCTCTAAGATTTCTATCACCAGTACTATATTTCCAACTACCAACCCTTCCTTTTGGTTTCCTACTTTTGAATTCCAATCACCAGTAATTAACAATGTATCTTGATTACATGGTTGATCAATTTCAAACAGAAAAAAATTGGTAAAATTCTTCAATTTCATTATCACTGACTTTAGGGTCATAGCATAAATTTGAATAGTAGTCTTATTAACTGATCTTCCTAGTAGGTGTATGGATATTGTCCTATCACAGACAACATTATAGTTCAAGTAGGATCTTGAGATGCTTTTTGACTATGAATGCAATACCATTCCTCTTCAATTTATTCATTCCCAGCATAGCGAACCATATAATTACCCAATTCAATATATGCGAGTTAATTTCAGGATATTGATCTTTATGCATTTCATTTTATTATGACAACTTCCAATTTTCCTAGATTCATATTTTTTTTACATTCTACATTCTAATTATTAATGGATGTTTGCAAATGTTTCTTCTCACTAGGAGTTATAATCCATCTATCTACAAATGAAAATCCCGAAATCTTTACTTACATTCACATTACGGTCAACTGTATTTTGGAGTGTTGGTGTGGTGCTATAGGATAAGTACTGGACTGGTAACCACAAAGTTTGCAATTCAAACCCACCAACAGCCCCTCAGATATCCTATGTAGAGTCACTATGAGTCAGAACGAACTTGACAGCACTTAACAAAAACAACTACTTTGAAGAGACATCTCTTCCCCAGTCATATTTTGAGTGTTTTCCAACTAGAGGAGCTCATCTTCTGGCACTATATTAAATGATGTACCACTGGCTAACCATTCATAAGTGGTCTACTTCTTTCCTAGTTTGGTTTAATCAGGAACTCTATTGAAACCTGTCTACTATGGGAGATCCTGCTGATATATATTTGTGGCATAGCTTTTGGCATCACAGCAATGCAAAAGCCACTACAGTACAACAAACTAACAGATGAATGGTGAAATATATAATATCTTTTAATAATCTATTTTCTTCACTTAATGTGCTGGCATTTCTGCAAGAGCAACTTTATTGCTTCCATTATATGAATGTGTCTGTTTATTTAACCAATCATTCAATATGTGATCATTTGTGTATCTTTTGACATATGATTCTGTTTTTGTTGTTAAGTACCTTTGAGTCAGTTCTGAGTCATAGTGGCCCTATATAGAGTTTCCATGAAGCAACTGGTGAGTTTGAACTGCTGAACTTGCAGTTTAAATGGACTTTGTAGCCAGTGTTTATCCTACAATACTACAGTTGGGATTATTTTTTTTAATTTTGTAAAGAATATAAATGGGGGAACTTTCCAATCTTTTTTTTTTTGAAATTTCAAATACTTTATTTACATAATATTTGAGGAATAGAAAATATTGCTGAAATGGTAATAAATATTTTTAGACAATTGTGAGTATGATGATGCTGTTTAGAAAATTCACACTCACCTGCAGAGAATGACAACACAAATCAATGACAACTTTATCTATCTGTTCGAGATGTTAGAATCTAGACTATCTTTAAATCAATAGAATTTTATTTGATGTTTAGTGAGACTGAACAAAATTTCATAAATGTATTGAATATTTTTCTCATATTTTATTAATTTCTTGACTGTGACATCTTTTCTATTGAGCTTTAATCTTTTATTGGCTTTTAAAGAATATTTATTAAATTAAAACAAGCTTTTGTGAAACATTTTATAAATTGTAGTCTGTCTGAAACTTTAGTGATGCTTTGGGCTTGTGAATAATTTTAAGATTCCTATACAAATTTTTTTTTTCCTTCAGTGTTTAGGCTTAGAAATTCCTCTACCATCCAATAAATCCTATAAATAAAAATATTATTTAGTTCTACATTTTACATGGGATTCTTTGGTCAATAGAAAGTTGTTGTTTTTATGATGTGAATTATGTTGTTGTTATGTGCCATGGAGTCAGTTCCAACTCATAGTGACCATGTATAGGGTTTCTGAGGAATGGATGTTGGGTTTGAACTGTCAACCTTGTAGTTAGCAGTCCAGTGCTTATATTTTAAAATACTTCCTCTTTCCTTACCAATACATAGTTTTCTCACTTTCTCCATATCATCTATCATTTTAGTTCTGCATCTAAATTTATGAAGAAGGAGGAAATGCCTAAGGGAAGATAAAAGTAAGCAAGCAGAAAAACCAAGAGAAAAAAGTTTCACTCTTTGGACTCCAATGGATGGTACAAAGATGAAGCAGACAGCAGGCGTAAGCGATGGTGATAAGCCAGGTTTCTCTTTGAGTCTACTGCCATCCAAAACAGGTGGGGAACTGGGAGAGAGGGGGAAGCAGTACAGTAAATGTATTCTGATAAGTATTGGAACACCAAAATGGTCTACACCAGAAGTCCAGTTTCCATGATGTGCTATAACTAGTGGGAAGCCTAATTCTGCCAGGAAAAGACCTTTATCCAGCCAAGGTAAACACAGTATTAGCCAATGATATGTTAAACATATGGGACTTGGGCAGTGCCACTGGGGTTCTACAAACTGAAGTACATGCAGGAGGACCAGATGAATTCCTGAATCCCTGTGAGAAAACATGCAAAGGCTAAAAAAAAGGATGGTAGATGAGTAGAAGCCTGGGTTCAAATGCAAAGATTTCCCAAAATGGGACAGTGGTTGGGATGTGAAACCAGGGGCAAGTAATTGTGACCTTTGACTACAGTAGATCATGCTGTCTCATCATTTCAAAAAGTCAGACAGAGTCAGTAATACCACTAATGTCCCAGTAATGAGATCAGTCCTATCCAGTTGTTGTTAAGTGCCGTTGTGTCAATTCGGACACATAGTTGCCCTGTACACGGTTTCTGAGGAGTGGCTGGTGAGTCTGAACCACCAGTCTTGAAGTTCTAAGAAACCTTGCAATTCAGTGCATTACCCTGCAGTGCCACACCAGGACTCCCTGGAAATTACACAAAATGATCCAAAGAATGTCATGCAACTCTAAGAAATTCAGTTCTGTCATGACAATGTCATGTAAACTATCCATCACATGTCCACCCATGCTACCAGGTGTGACCTTAGAAACAGCAAGAGATAGACTAACAATGTCCCTGAGCCATATAAGCAAAGATTAATAGTCTCATAAAGGCTGTTTCAAATCTTGGAAAGAACAGAGATTACTAATTTGTACTAAACACGGGTATTTCTCCTCTTTATTTCTCCCCTCCACCCATTGAAGTGAAGGTGAGTAGGCTTTTGCAAAAATTGGGGCAGCTATAAAGAAATCAGTACAGTAAGTTGCTTTGTCCATCCTACTTGCTTTGTACATCCCACTTAATGTGACTGAATACACTCATCTTAATACTCTCATATTTCCCTTCATTTTTTATTTTTCCATTTGTTTTTTGATAGTATGTGTTAGGGGAGAAAAGACCCCAAATTCAATTATTTATATATATATGTAACAAAGACTGTTTATTAAGTTTTAAACAAGATTAAAGATGAGACAAAACAAACACAGTTCATCTGGATAAGGAAAACCATCAGCGTGACTCCATAATGGAATCCAAAGTTCCACCTCCATGTGGTGAGCTTTTATAGAGTAGAGAGAACAAATGAATGTCCTCCCACTCTCACAGTGACAGCACATTTATAACCTGGGCTATAGAAATGGGGGATATCGTAGAGAGGATTACAGGATTGTCTTTCAGGCCCCTAGGATATGACATCACAACCATGTGATTCCTGGCAGTCTGATTTCTGTTTAAGATGTGGACTCAGGCAAGTCCCTGCAAAGAATTTCTGCTCTAACAGTGCTCCTTGGGGAAGTAGGAAATAGCTAGAAACCCACTTTCAAATACACTCTTCTGATTTTGACAGTTGAGCTATTAGGAGTGCATGAAATAGTCAAGAAATTGGCATATGAAACTTGAATAAAGGCACAAAATACAACTAAGTTTCTTACAAACTGCAGTCATCCACAGGCAAAGGGCTTTTAAATTTGAAGTTCTAAAGCAAACCACCACCAAAGTAAGCATAATACATTATCAGAGACATTAATTTTTTAAATCCTGACTTGTATGCTTGCTAATTCTCAAGAGAATATGTATTTTAGTAGGCTTCAAAACATAATAATTGTTACTATATTTTTACTTCAAAATCTACTTGGTAAATCAGATTCTAAGCAACCCAAATATTTTTGCATCTTGAGCTGTCATTATTTGTGACTCATATTTAGGAATATTTCTCCAAATTTCATCACTTGGAATTGAACTTCAAAAATGAATTGGACAAGAGACTACAGATGTCAACATTTTACTTCACACTTGGGTATGGTCTAATTCCATTTTTAAAGAAAACTAAAGTATGCTTGCTGCCGTTGAAAGAGACAACTAAAGCCTAATAAATTATGGATTTAAAAATATAAAGCAACCTTTCCCAGAATTTTTTAGTCATTTCTTAATGCATTTATTTCATCTTAAGTTAGATTCAAAGTAGGCCTCAGAAGTAAATAAGAATAAAAATAAGGTGACAGTGAGGTGGAAGAACTCACATTAATTAGTGCTTACTGTGTGCATTCAAAGTCATAGGTTTTAGTCGCTCCAACAACCTGCATACTAGCATGTTGAGTCTCAGTGAGGTGAATTCGTTTGCCCAGGTTTGCATCTAGGGAACAACAGATATATTTTCTCAGCATGTGTTCTTCAAATCTAGAGTCCATATTGTTCTTCTGCTTTAATCCTCAAAAGATTTAGAAGTTTACATAACAGAAGAAGCAGTGAACTTGGAGACTGGAGTATTGTGTTCACATCTTACCTCTACCAGGTAAGTGTTGCATTATTCTAAGCAAATGATCTTTTCCATGTTTTTAAAAACAAGGGATATTGTGAAGAAATAGCAAATGTATTTCAGGTTCTTATTCCAAAATGAATAAGAGATAGCACTACTGGATTAGTTTCATAGGTCTGCCATGACAAAGAACTTTAAACTGGATGGATTAAAACAATTGGAATTTATTGTCTCAGCATTCTGGAGGCTAACATTCAGTATATCCGTGCTTTCTCAGAAGGCTTCTCTAGGGGAGGAAGTCTTCCTTGCCCCTTCCTAGCTTCTGTTGGTTCCTGGCAATGTTTGATATTCCTTGGCTTGTAGCTGCACCACTCCTGTCTCTAATACTATCTTCACTTGAGTGTCTTCCCTCTGTATCTGTCTTTGTGTCTCTTCTCCTTTTTTTACAAGGCACCATTTAGATTGGCTTTGGACCCACACTACTGATAATGGTCTCCTGGTGTGATCTGTACAATAAGCACTGGACTGCTAACCACATGGTCGACAGATCAAACCCACCAGCCATTCCTTGGAAATCTTATACAGGGTCCCTCTGAGATGGAACTGCCTCAACAACACATAACAACAAAACTACTGACAATGTCTCAAGAGATCATTTCAAATAGGCTACATTCATAGATATCAGATATTGTACATATCTTTATGGGGACACATTTCAATCAATAATAGGTATCTAATTCATAGAGTTGTTTTGAGGATTTGATTAGATAATATATGGCCAGCACAAAGTATAATATTTTTCCATTTACAGTCAGGTCTTTATAAATTATGGCAATTATTATTACTTTATGTATATAAATGCACTTCAATTTTTAAATACCATGATATGGTGGAATTCTAGCTTTCCAGAAATCGGGCACAGAACAATTACTGTATCCTTCCTTGAAAGTAAGTATAACCATTTTGCCAACATGAACATGAATGTAGTCATTTTGAAAACATAATTATTTTGCTTAACTAAAAGTAAATACGGGGTCATGATGTGGTGTTGTAGGATAAGTACCGGACAGCCAACAGAAAGGTCAGTGATTCAAACTCAACAGCTACTCCTAGAAACCTTATTTATACACGGCTACTCTGAGATGAAATTGACTTGGCACTTAACAGAAACAGCAAAAGCATTCCTGGTGACATAATGGGTTACACTATGGGCTGCTAACCACAAGATCAGCAGATCAAATCCACCATCCACTCCCATAAATATTTATAGCCTCAAAAACCTTACAGAGGGTTGCTGTAACTCAGAATTCACTCAATAGTTCTGGGTTTGTTAGTATTTTATTTGTTTATTTTGTCAAAAGCATCTTACACTCCACTACATCAGCCTGTCCTTGTTTCTTGATATATACATTGACTATTTCAGGTTGAAATTTAATCATTGCCTAGCTCAACTTGGAACCTGGTTCCTGTTTGTGTAACTTCTGGTAAGAAGTGGCCATCTGGACAAACAGGCACCAGGAGAGAAAACCATGTTCTACATTTTGATGTGTTTATTATGGCATTATGACTAACTTGTGTTTTAATGTGTATATTAGAATGACAGAAATATAGTCCATCTGTATGTTGTACAAATTGACATTGCTGAAAACATCTATAAATATTGTTTGTAACATTGATTTAACTGAAGACCAATTAAACCAGCCTGTTTGCTACAAAGTGATCTAGTAGTTAACTTCCTAAAGACTTGTCATCCTTTGTTATCTGGAGTGGTTATTAATTAGATTAAATTGATCCAGGCCATTGGATCCAAGCTTTGGGCTAACAACTTTGATTCCCAACTTGGGGCCCCACTCATGTTCTGTCCAGGGATATCCAGTCCTGGGGAGAGCAGAGACGGTGTACCCCTCCTTAAGTTTACAAGGTCTCTGGTCCCTCCACAGCATTTGAGCTAACAGCAAAAAGAGAATGAGATGCCACTGGTAGGGTAATTGCATACAGTAGTCATTAGTTGAATTATTATAAATCTCCTGTAAAACCCAGTGGGGCGTCAGATTCCCTTCCAAGGACAGGTAATAAGTCCCATGAGGACAATCCAAGTAGGACTGAAAACACCCAGGAGGAAAGTCCAAAAATGGGGGAAAGTCACATAAGGGAAGTCTAAGACTAGGTGGTAATAAGTCCTATGCGGAAGTCCAGGTAAGTTTCAGGAATAGGTGAAAGTCCCATGGGAATACGGGGGGATGGGGTGTGGCAGGGCAGCCCGGAGACAGGGGTCTGACTGCTACCAAGGAATTGGCCAGGGAAATTTCTTTTCTTTTGAAAGATTTGTCTGATTTTTTGATCCCCATTGAGACTTTTCTAACGCTTGAGATTTTCATTCTAAGTTCTATCCAGTCTTTGGAGATTTTCTTTTGTATCTCACTTCTTTTTCAGACAAGGAGATCCAGATACACTAAGTAGGCTGGAGGGTTGACTCCAGGGATTATGCTGGTCTACACAGACCCAGTCCCTAGAAGTTGGCACTCAGGCAGTATGAGAACCTACTCTGATGAGACTCAGTTATTTGTCCACAGAACAGACAACCATTGATCAAAAAGTACAATGGTGCTTGCCATAAATTTTTTAACAGTATTGGAATGAAGGAAATTTACTCTGGGATAGAAGAGAAGAAATTCAATCAACTGTCAGAAAGTTTGTCTCAAATGTAAAATGGGAAGCAGGGCCAGTAAGATTCCTGGGCTGTACCCCCTTCAGCTCATTTTGGAATAGTGGTCTTACTTTGGGGGAGATCTTTTAGAGAAAGGAGTACTAAAAATGCTATATAATCAGATAAGGCTACAGTATGAATTGGCAGATAGAGTAAAATGTCCTAAGAATGATTTTTATAAGATATTACAGTTAGATATATTTTGTAATAGAACTCACAAATAGGATGAAAATTTGTATGTGGAATGCTTGTGACATTGTGAAATGATAAACATAAAGATAAAAGAAACAGCCTCCTAACTCCTTTGAGATCATTTGAATTGGACTCTGATGAATCCTTAATATATCTTTTTTTAATTCCCCTGAGATCTGACAGCACTTGTGGCAGACTCTCCAGTTTATCTAGAACAGCTGGGGAGACACAGGGAGGTAACAGGGTAAGTACTGTCTCCCCTGCTGACACACAAATTGAGACAACATTTGGTCCTGTGTCTTCTCCTGGAGACTATACCCATTCATACAAGTGCCAGTTTTTGGCTCAGTTGGGCCGAAACCACAGTTCAGCTGGGATCGCACTCCCTTCTTCCTCTATTCTTTACAACTGGATGCAAATTTTGCCCCCTATCCATCTGATCTGTTTACACTGACTGAGCATTTTTCCTAGGTTTTTGCCATGAATCAATCTACCTGGGAAGATTGCAAAATGTTCTTGACTGCCCACCCTAAAGGAACTGCAACATGTTCTTATCTAAGTCATGGGAGAGGGCTGAGAAGCAGACTCATTAGCAGAGAGCTATTGATGGACTGCCCTCAGTGGAACCATCCCCTTACACCAAGCAGTTGATACTACACCATTGCAGGAAGCAGAGACAAAATTCAGAAGTATTGACCATATTTGTTGTATGGGCTGAGGAATTGAGGACCTAGGCAAGTGAATTAAAGTAAGATTAAAGGAAAGCTGTGAGAACCCCTCAGTTTTCCTTGAGTGACTCATGCAATCTTATATAAAATATAATGACACAGACCTTGAGGCATTCCAGAATGCCCATCTAATTAATATGGCTTTCATAGGATTTCAAATATAAGAAAAAATTGACAAAAAATAAAGGAAACATATGGATGCTATCTTTCTTTCAGCTGGTTGAGATTGCATTTAAAGTCTATACCAACCATGATCAGTTGAAGGAAATAGTTAAGAGAAAGGAAATTTGCCATATTGGCTTCTAAGAAACATTTTTGCTGTACTTCTTTCAAGACAAATTTGTTTGTTCTTCTGGCAGTCCATGGTACTTTTTAATATTCTTCTGTAACACTATAACTCAGATGCATCAATTCTTCAGTGATCTTCCTTATTCATTATTCAGCTTTTATATATAGGTGAAGCTATTGAAAATACCATGGTTTGGGTCAGGTGTATCTTATTTCTCAAACTGATCTCTTTACTATTGAACACATTAAAGAGGTCTTAAGCAGCAGATTTGTCTAATGCAGTACATCATTTGATTTCTTGACTGCTTCTTCCATGAGTGTTGATTGTGGATCCAAGCAAAATGAAGTCTTTGACAACTTTGATCTCTTCATTTATCTTGACGCTATTTATTAGCCCCGTTGTGAGGATTTTTGTTTTCTTTACATTGAAACGCGATCCATACTGAAGACTGTGAACTTTGATCTTCATCACTATTTTAAGTCTTCTTCACTTCCACAATCTAGGTTGTATCATTTGCACAGTACAGGTTGTTAATGAATCTTCCTTCAATCCTAATACCATGTTCTTCTTCATATAATCCAGCTTCTGGATTATTTGCTCAGCAGACAGATTGAATAAGTAAGGTTAGAGAATACAACCCTGGCACACATCTTTCCTGAGTTTAAACCATTCAGTATCTTCTTCCTGTGTTGAAACCCCTGTCTCTTGGTCTATGTACAAGTTCCTCATGAGCACAATTCTGTGTTCTAAAACACTCACTCTTCATGTCATCCATAGCCTGTCATAATCCACACAGTCGAAAATCTTTACATAGTCAATAAAGCACAGTAAACGTATTTCTCCTACTCTTTGCTTTCAGTCAAGATCCATCTGATGTCAGCAATGATATACCTCATTCCACACATCTTCTTCTGAATCTGGCTTGATGTACTGTTGCAACAGTTTGAATTGTTGTTTTTGTTAAGTGCTGTTGAGTCAGTTCCAACTCATAGTGCCCCTGTATAAGGTTTCTGAGAAGCATCTGGTGAGGTTTGAATTGCCAACCTTGTGGTTCAAACCGACCTTGCAATCCAGTGCATTATCTATCCCACAGGGCCACAGTAGGAATTATCGTCCTCAAAATTTTATTTATTTCTGATTTTAATGATATTATGCAGTGATTTGCACATTCTATTGGGTCACTTCTCTTTGGAATGGACACAAATATGGATTTTTATGGATTAGAGCTTTATTCATTACTGTGCTAATTGTTTTATTACCTTCTATATATATGGAGAGAGAAAGACAGAGTGTGAGTCCTGGTGTGGTGCTGTGGGTAAATGCACCAGACAGCAAAACCATTTTAACTGCAAGGTTAGTGGTTCAAACTCACCAGCTGCTCTTTGGAAACCCTATACAGGGTCACCATGGGTCGGAAGCGACTCGACAACAC
>NW_006408875.1:2225228-2232921 GCF_000296735.1 Chrysochloris asiatica | reverse complement strand
AAAGCCTCATCTTTCTCCCGCGGAGTGGCTGGTAGTTTCAAACCGCTAACCTTAAGGTTTGCAGCCCGATTCGTAACCACTACGTTACCAGATATATATATATATATACACACACATATGTGTGCGTGTGTGTTTGTGTGTGTGCGCGCATGTCCTGGTGTGGCACTGTGGATTAATGCGCCAGACTGCAAAGTCGTTTGAACTGCAAGGTTGGTGGTTCAAGCTCACCAGCTGCTCCTCGGAAACCCTACACAGCATCTCTATGGGTTCGGGATCGACTCGATGACACTTAACAACAACATGTTCAATGAGCTCCCCTTCTTAGCTCATGCTTAACAGCATCCAGCTAGATAGGTCTCTAAACTGCTTTTCTAATCTGACCTACTTCTTGACTGACTGCAGCTATTTCCTGACATGTAGTGTCCAAAGCTTTTGCTGTGGTGCAAGTTAATTTATTAATCTCAGAGTAGACTTCAGTCACAGTCCCTATCAAAGCACAGAATAGAAAGTTTAAGTATTCTGTTTGATGCCAAAGGTGGAAATTATCATCAGAATTACTGTCCATATGTAACTCTTAAGTTATGAAGGTGTGTCTGGTGTCTAAGTTTTCAAAATTCTGATAATATGAGGGAGGGGGGTGGGGATACACTGCCAGTCTCCCAGTTGAGCATGGCCCTGTAGAGTTTGTTGGAACATAGGAGAAAACTTGAGTTCCATAAATGAGGAACCACTCTCATCCTGAGGGAAGCTTGACATGGACAATGTGACATGTTACCTGAAAATAAGCTCACAGTTCAAACTGTTATCCTTACTTAATGAAGGCATGAGTTCTGAAATTTTATGAAATAAAAACAGCTAGAAGAATTTGTAAAGACGAGCTCTTAGTTCCATTGGAAGATTCACACAAAGATGCATGGAGATATCCAAGGAATGTTGGGCCTATAAATGCTGAAAGGAGACAAGGATCTTTTTTGTCAGAGCCAAAAAAATATAAAGAAAGCCTTCCCCTGGAGCTGACACTTGGACTACAGCCTTCTAGTCTACTAAACTATGAGACAGAGCACTGGTGACACTGGGGAAATCTCTGAACTATTAAGTACAAGGTTGGCAGTTCAAATATACCAGCCATCCCACAGGAGAAAAATGAGGCTTTCTGTTCCTGTAAATATTTACAGCATCAAGACCCCCACACAGAGTTGCTGTGAGTTAGAATGGACTCAATGGCACCCAACAACAACTAGCGTTTATAACATTAGACAATCATATAGAAAACATGTCTTTGTCACAGGCTTGAACTGTCAGTTCCCATTTATATATGTAATTGTATGTTAATTATTTATATATATTTGAAGATGGTGTAATTGTGAGGAAAGTACACATAACTATTAAATAGGACTGGAGTACTGATCCTGGTCTGACTTCTTTCTCCAAGCAGAAGTAAGAGATGTTTAAGACTTCCCTTGCTATATAAACCACAAAATTTTTCTCTTGAAGGGGAAGAAATTCTAGTTCAGAAAGGTTAGGGTCAAGGGAGGAATCTGGAGTTGGCTTTCCTTGGATTATACAATGGCAAGGCTGGCAGATTAGTACAATAAGAACAACTAAATCTGCTGTAATTTTAATTTTGTAGTCCTGTTGTGACTGCTAGTCACAATATTAGTGCTTCAAACCTAATAGATGCTCTTTGGAAATCCTATAAGTCAGAACGAACTCAACTGCACTTGACAGCAACCACAGCTCTGGTTTTCAATCTGATATGGATTTGGCTGTCGTACTAACTGTGAGTTTGTGAGTTGGATACTCCTTGACTAGGGTGTAGTGAGTGACTCTATGGTCTGATGGTCTCTAGTTTCACAACCGTCTGGATGACAAGGATTACAGTGAAAAGGTCTGGTCCATCTGGATTGTAGGGAAGTATCTTACCATTTCCATAATAAAGATTTGTTCCCTGGGCTGAAAAGTGTGTGTAATCACTTCCAGGCAAACATCTGCATGTCCCAGACTGCTAGATGGAGACTGGAAAGAATCTGTGTTGGCTGTTGTTATCATTTAGTGCTGCAGAGTCAGTTCCAACTCATTGCAACCCTGTATAGGGTTTCTAAGAAGCAACTGGTGGATTAGAAGTGCTGGTTTGCAATTAGCAGGCTAGTGCTTAATCTACAATGTACAACATCTTTAGGGGCATTAACATCATCCCCTTTTTAATTAGGCAAGGAATTGATACAGTCCATGGTAATGGATTCCATAGGGCCCGGAGTCTTATGAAAGCTCTCAGGATCTTATGCATACTCTCAGCAAGGTTAAGGGCAAAATCTCAGTTTCTTGACACAATTTACTCAAATGTTTATACATTCTAATTCAATCTCTTTACCTTACCACTTAACTGTGACTTCCAAGCAGCATGGAGTTCCCATTTAATCCCTGAAAGTCTGTATATTATTGAAAATAAAAAATGAGATCATTGTTACTGTTTATGTTTAGGGGTAGATCAATCTTCATTCGATGCTGGAAGGCTTCTGCTAAACCTGAAAAGGTGTCTGTGAACCTTTGTCCCCGCCACTCATATGTCAGTTTATCATATTGTGATGACCCGTAAGTTGCTGTGATGCTATAAACCATGCCACTTGTTTTTTAAATACCAGAAGTATCAATCTTAATGGACAGTTTGAAGCTGAGCTTCCAGACTAAGACAGACTGTGAAAAAACAGAGGTAGACTACTTCTGAATGTTTAGCCACTGAAAACCTTATGAATTGCCACAGAGCAGGGTCAGATATGGTGCTGGAAGATGAGTCCTTCAGGTTGGAAGGCATTCAAAATATGACTGGGGAAGAGCTGCCTCCTCAAAATAGAGTTGACCATAATGACACAAATGGAGTAAAGCTTTCAAGAACCTTCATTTACTAATAGGGCACAACTCAAAATGAGGAGACACAGCTAAGTACATTCATGAGTAATCAGAATATGGAATGTATGAAGTATGTATGAATCTAGGAAACTTGGAAGATGTCAAAAATTTGGAATACATAAAACTTGATATCCTAGACATTCGTGAGCTAAAATGGTTAGCCACATTTATATGGTTTACTTCACTGAAGTTTGGAAGGGTCAGTAGTTGGAAAATATGACCTTGGTGACAAAAATGATGATGGAGATCACATGATAGACTTTTTCAAGACCAATGACTTATTCATTGCAAATACCTTTTAAAATATAAAAGGTGACTATATAAATGGACCAACCAGATGGAGTACACAGAAATCAAACTTATTAAATCTGCAAGAATAGATGATGGAAAAGGTCATTATCATCACCTAAAACTAGACTAGGGGCCAACTAGGACAGACCATCAACTGTTCATATGCAAGTTCAGGATAAAACTGAAGAAAATTAAAATAAGTCCATGAGAGACAAAATTTGGTCTTGAATATATCAACCTAAATTTAGAGATCATCTCAAGAACTGATTTGATGCATTAGACATTATTGACCAAAGATCAGAATGTTTGTGAGATGACAGCAAGAACATCATATAGGAAGAAAGCAAAAGGTCACTAAGGAAACAAGGAAGGAAGAAAAGACCAAAATGAATGTCAGAAGAGAATCTGAAACTTGCTCTTCAGTGTACAGAAGTTAAAGCAAGAGGAAGAAATGAAGAAGTAAAAGAGATGAACAGAAAATTTCAAAGGGCAGATCACAAGACAAAAGGCAGGTATTATATTGAAATGTGCAAAGACCTAAAGTTAGAAAACCAAAAGCATTTCCCAAGCTTTAAGAGTTGAAGAAATAATTCAAGTATCAGGTTTAAATTTAAGGATTCTAAGATGCTCTGGTCGTGTAGTGGTTATGACTTTGGGCTGCTAACCTCAAGGTCGGCTGTTCAAAACTACAAGCAATTCCATGGGAGAAAGATTATTCTTTCTGCTCCTGTAAAGGATGTTGAATGAAGGATATCACTGTGAATGTAAGATAGATCTTGGCTGAAAGCAAAGAACACCAAAGAGATGCTAACTTGTGCTTTATTGATTGTGCAAAGGCTTTCAACCATATACATCATGACAAACCAGGAATACTATTAGGAATAATTGTCATTCCAGAACACTTAATTGTGTTCATAGGAACCTGTACATAGACCAAGAGGCAGCCATTCGAACAGAATAAAGGGATACTGAATGGTTTAAAATCTGTATGAGACAAATCTGCTGTACAAGATCTTTTTTTAATGTGTTCACTAGCAAAGTTATCAGTTTGAGGACTAAAGCACTCCTGACCCAAGACATGGTATTTTAACTGACTCATATGCATATATGAAACTGAGCACCAAATAAGGAAGACTGGAGAAGTGATGCATTTTGATTATGCTGTTGGAGAATATTAAAAGTACCATGTGGGCTTCTGTGGACCCAGATGGGGACCTGGTTGGCCAGCAGTGTGGGGAGACCTGGGGACTCCTGGGCCCAGAGTCAGCAGCGTGACCACAGAGGACTATAGTGGAGAGTGAAGCTACCAGCTGACAGGAAGAGAGGGCATACGCACAAGAACACCCACACTTGCAGATGGTACCCACATGACCTGGTCCTGATGAATGGATGATCAGAACTCAACCAGGAGAAGAAAGAAGAGGGGGGAAAAAAAAAAAAAAAAGAGTGATCTGAGACAATTTGATGAACTTGATCTACACCTATGGATGCAGTAACCCAAAAGAGGGAACAAATCCCCACAGCAGAAAACATTCTCACCCCCTCCACACACAGAGTGGACAGAGATGGGCAGCTTGGACACTGGATACCCAAATGGGGGGGAGGGACCACAAAGGCAAGAAATGACTGGCTTACAAGCTTTCAAGAGGGAACCTAGAGCTAGGGGGCATGGAGGAAGGCAGAATCTCCAGTAAGTACTATCCAATCTGTCTAGGTGGAGCTGATGAATTGAAATGTAGAAGGGTCACTTGTTATGCAATGGTGAATGATTGTTATCAGGACTGATTGTGAGGGTTGGAAATGTAAAGGTAGACGTTTTGTAGCAAGGTAGGGAGTTATTAACTCTCCAGTTTAGGAGCGGAGGTCTCTGGGACCATCAACGGAGAAGAGCAGAGAGCGGGACCCTACCCAGAGAAGCAACGAGGCCCGAGACGGAGGCAGAGACAATGATGTGGAGTGATGAAGCGGATGGGGCCTTTGGATCCAGAGAGGGAGAGGGACTTGGTCCTGAAGAATTGGGAGGTGGGGGGAGTGTAGGGGGTGGGTTTATAGGGTATACCCTTTGGTCGGTTGATGATGCATGGAGGGGATTGGAACCATGGCAATGAGATGATATATGATGGAATGAATGTAAAACTAAAGTTCTCTAATGTAAATTATTATATAATTCACAATAAAACATGGGGAAAAATTACCATGGACTGCCAGAAGAACAATAAAATCTGTGTTGGAAGAAATACAGCCAGAATGCTCCTTAGAAGCCATGATGGTGGAACTTTGTCTCTCATATTTCAGATGTTATCAGGAAGAACCAGTCCCTACATAGGAACATCATGCATGGTAAAGTAGAAGATCAGAAAAAAGAAGACCCCGAATAAGTTATATTGACACGTTGGCAACAGTAATTGGCTCAAACTTAACAGCAATTATGAGAAAGGTACAGGTTCAGACAGTATTTTATTCTGTTATGCATAGGATTGCTATGACTTGGTTGGAACCAACTCAACCTAACAACAATGGCAACATGGTTAGAAAAGACATTAAACAATTCATTGTACCACATTTTCTCTTCTCCCAAACTAAGCCTTCTCATAGTGCAAGTTATGGATCATTGGAATGAGTACAGGACTGCTTTTTTCCAATATTATTGTGGTGGGAAGCTTAGGCTGGAAAGGGAATGTCTAAAGCAAAAAGAGCTTTTGGAGAAAATAAGAGAGAGGCTGCTGTTGTTGTTGTTAAGTGTTGTTGAGTCGGTTCCAACTCATAGTGTCAAGTTTCCAAGGAGAAGCTGGTGGGTTTGAACTGCTGACCTTGTGGTTTGCAGTCCAGTTCTGATCCTACAGCATCATACCAGAAGTCCCAGGGAGAGATCATGAGGCCCAAACTTACAGTAGTAACAATGAGAATGAAGAAAAGGGGAAGGAGAAGGAAGGGTGATTTTGTGGAAAGTGTTTCAGTACATGTACACAGATTTGATGTGAAGATTAAGAGAAAAGGAAAAACCATACACACTCAGAGTCATTATTGTGGTTCTTGGTGGTGGTGGTGGTGGTGGGGGGGTACTTTTAACCTTAAGCAACAGGATGGATTGTGAACCATTAGCTGAGATAGAGAACACAGGAACATAATTTGTGAGAGTTTTCTCTCTTAAACGATAAATGGAGAGAGAAAAAATAGGAAAATAAGAGAAACGAAGGAAAGAAAGAAAAAAGAACAAAACAAAACATTGAGAATTCCATGCCTGCTAAACTGTCCTGAGGCAAATACTGACTTGATTATCATTATAAATTCTAGTGGGTTTACATATAATATAATCTCTTACAGAAAGTAAGAATAATAAATCTAACATTTATTGAGAATTTCCTTCTAGCCAGGCATTGGGCTAAGAGGTTGATATGTATCATCTCTTCTAAGCCTCCTGACACTATGAAGTAGATGCTGTTACTATCCCCATTTGCAAATGGGCAAACCGAAACATGAGGTGCTGAAGGTATTTACCAAAGATCACAGGTTTAACTTGGGTAAATTAAGAAGTAAATAGGACAAAAGAAACCAAAAACAAGAAAGGAAAGCCAAAGATCAAAGTTATAATACGTGGTAGAACTGGAATTAGACCCTTGCAGTCTAAAACCAAAGCCCATGAATTAAATTACTAAGTTGTAGTGTATGTTCAATGAATGTTTATTGATTTGGTTTGCACTTGAGTGGAATAGTACAAGAAGAAATTGGTGATGTTGTATTTCCTGGCAGCATTTATACATAGTAGATGCCAGGCTTCCCAAACCTAGAAATTCTGAGTGGGCCCTTTTAACACGAGATAATCAATGCATCCTCTAATAACAGCCTCCCCAAACACTATGAAGATAGAGTGACTATTCAAAAACAGACAGTATTGCAGACCCTTAGGAAATTCCATGATGTTGGATGTCATTATGAACTTCTCTATATATTATTTTGCACCCATGCTGTAATGTAAAACACTGATGTTTTCTTCTCTTTTTAATCTCAATTTTCTTAAGTGATATCATCTAAAGAAAAGGTTTTAAACCACCATCAACATGCTGTTGAGTCCCCATTTTAGCTCCAGTTCTGATTTCTTTCTGAACTTTACCCCTATGTATTAAACAGTCTACTGAACATCAAAACATGGATTCTAGTAGATATCTCAATGTTGTTTTTTGTTGTTAGGTGCTGGTGAATATCCCATAGTATGCCAGAAAAGTACACCATTTGCTGTCAGTTTGTCACACTATGGTGGCTTCTGTGTTTCTGTGATGCTGGATGCTATGCCACGAGTATTTTGAATACCTGCAGGGTATTCAAATGGTGAACAGGTTTCAGCTGAGCATCTAGACTAAAACAGTCTCAGAAGTAGGAGGTGGACTGCTTCCAATTGTTTGTTGTTGTTGTTGTTGTTGTTGTTGTTGTTATATGAGGGTGAGTCAGTTCTGAGGAGGAGCACTGTAAATCCTATGAATAATGTGAAACACTGTCC
>NW_006408875.1:2221858-2223264 GCF_000296735.1 Chrysochloris asiatica | reverse complement strand
ACATAGTATCAGGAGGGAGCACTCCATGGAGAAGGACATCATGCTTGGTAAAGTGGAGACTCAGCGAAAAAGTGGTAGTCCTCCAATAAGAGAGATTAGCACAATGGCAGCAGCAATGGGCATTGCAGTGTAGCAGCAGCTATGAGTACAGCACAGAACCAGGCAGTGTTTTCTTCTGTTTTGAATGATCAGAACCAACTTGATGGCACATAATAACACCAGCTAGCAGAGTAAACAACCTGTCTTGGAAGGACAGCCTGAATGTTCCTTAGGAGCAAGGATACTAAGATTTGGTTTTAGTAACTTTGGACATGTTATTAGGAATGACCAGTGCATGGAGAAACTAGATGCTTGGTAAAGTAGAGGACCAGCATAAAAGATGAAGATGCTCAATGAAATCAATTGACACAATGTCTGCAACAATGGACTCACATATAACAATTGTGAAACGAGGTACAGGACTAGCCAGGGTTTTGTTTTGTTGTATATGGGATTATTATGAGTCAGAACTGACTAAATGTTACCTAATAACAACACCTTGACTAAAACCCTCCAATGGCTTCCCATCCCACTTAGAATAAATCCAAATCATTTGCTACGAACTTCAAGACCCTTATCTACCATTGTAACCTCATCTCCTCCCATCCTCCCATATCTTAGCAGGGCAGTGCCTCCTTATCAATTGGTCCAAATGTCTCCTCCTCAATAGGTCCAAGTGTCTCCTCCTCCTTCCTTGACTTCACTGTTTTTACTGTCTCTCTAGTACCAGGTACTTCTGAGCACTTTTTCTATTTTATATTCTACAAGGTCCTTAACATTATCTGAAGTTATTTTGTTTTACATTGATTTGTTTACTCATTTCTTTATTGTCCACTACAGATAAATCTCAACTCCTGGTATCTTTTTCATCTTTGTTTTCTGATGTAGAGAATAATGACTGCCAGATAATAGAAAATCAGATAATCCATAAACTTTATTGAATGAATGAGCCTATAGTCCATTCATTCATTCATTCATTCACAGACTCACAAAATATGTTTTCTATATCAAATATCCACCACTTGCCTGTCAGTTTGTTGTCCTGTGGTAGCTTGCATTTTGCTGTGATTCTGAAAGATATACTGATTGTGAAGTTAGCACAGGATTGGGCAGTGTTTGATTCTTTTGTGGCATTAATTCAATGGCACCCAACAAAAATATACCAAATATTGTTCATATCACAGATATTAAAAATATATAAATGGGAAAATAGGAACTGAGCTTCCCCAAATTCTGTACCACACTCTATGGCTTTTGCTCCACCCCTTTAAGAGTCCCTTAATAGCAGTACCATGAGAACGCTTATGAATATGAAATCCTTCTTCTCCACTGACTTAGGATGTAGATTAAAAGTGAATTCTAAATAC
>NW_006408875.1:2220583-2221523 GCF_000296735.1 Chrysochloris asiatica | reverse complement strand
TGGGCAGCCTTGCCCTCCAAGGACTGTCTTGAGCATTCCCAAGAAATTAAGGTATAAGGGCAGCATTGTCAAGAGTCATGCCTCAACCAAAAGGTCAAAGGGCCCAAAAGTTAACCCTTTAAACTCTATTAATCTGAAATAGTGTACATATCCCAATCATGGTGCCCTTCCACTTTCATAGTCCTGTCTGCAGTAGTGATGGATTGCTCTAATGTCAGTCATGGTTTTGTGACAATTTCTTGTGTTTTTCATGTTCTTTAATTAGGCTGTGAATGCTTTGGACCCCATTATGGATGATTTGTCTTTGTCTTTGTCCTGTTTAAGTCCTAATAAAGGGGTTTCTATAAAACATATTTACAGAAGAAAGATGTACCTTTCTACTTCCACAAAAGATTTCAAGCCTGGATGAATATATAAGGTCCAAGGCACTTAACATTGGTAAATTCTTATTCTGAATCTCTACCCTCATTAGCTTCCTATTTCTTACAGCTCCCATATGAAGAATCGACAAGAAAACAGTAGTATACCAAGGAAAAAAGCTTCAAAAGAAAGAAAACAACCATGGCAATGAAACGATATACGATAGGATGAATGTAAAACTAATGTTCTCCCATGTAAACTATCACATGATTCACAATAAAACATTTTTTAAAAAAGAAAGAAAGAAAGCAAACAGCCACCCTCACATCCAATTTGGCAGCTCCCCAGGCATTATTGGAGTTCTGGTGTGGTGCTATATGACGTCAAGTTTGATTTAAACAGCAAGGTAGATGGTTCAAACTCACCAGCTGCTCCTGAGTTTATAGGGTTTCCAAAAATCAAAGCAAAGTCTTCCAATTGTGTGGCTCATGACAAGCTATGGACAACTTTTAAAAGTCTAAGTATTCTGGAATACTTAATTTTGCTCATGGGGAACCTGTACTTAGACCAAGAGACAGTG
>NW_006408875.1:2212138-2220030 GCF_000296735.1 Chrysochloris asiatica | reverse complement strand
GAGGAATTGATGTATTTGAGTTATGATGCTGGAGGAGGATATTGAAAGTACCATGGGCTGCCAAAAGAACCAACAGATCTGTGTTGGAAGAAGTACAGACAGAGCGCTCCTTGGAAGCAAGGATGGCCAGACTTGATCTCTCATACTTCAGATATATTGTCAGGAGGGACCAGTCACTGGAGAAGGCTATCATGTTTGGTAAAGTGGAGGGTTGGAGAAAAAGAGGAAGACCCCCAGAAAAATGGACTGAACAATGGCATCACCAATGGGCTCAAATGTAGCAATGATTGTGAGGTGGCCCAGGACCGGGTAGTGTTTCATTCTGTTGTTCATAGGATTGCTGAGTCCGTGCCGACTAGATGGTACCTAACAACAACAACATTGTCGTTCAAATATACCTTGAGGTCCAGTGCTTTTTCTATAGTGCCACATCAGAACTGGCTCAACAGACACTTAACAACAACAACAAGGAAAACTAGGCTTTATTGGGGCAGGAAGATTCTTCTACTTTCTATACCATAGTTAGTAGCAGGTCTGACTTGTATTATCACCTGGATTACTTAAGAGAATTTTCCAGGTGGAACCTCACAAAGAATATATCACAGACCTTACCTCCCAGCACTGAGGACCAGTAGTTGTCTATGTCTTCACCATTGTTGTTGTTAAGTGCTGTCAAGTCGGTTCCAGCCCATAGCAACCCTGAACAGGGTTTCCAAGGCTGTAAACCTTTACGGGAGCAGAAAGCCTCATCTTTCTCCTGTGGAGCAGCTGGTAGTTTCGAACTGCTGACCTTGCAGGTCACAGCCCGATTCATTACCACTATGCTACCAGAGCTCCTTATGCCTTCACCATAGGAACATGCTATTTACTCACTGGAGAAAGAGAATGTTGGAATTAATGGTACATTACATTCTAGAAAGACATTGTGTACAGCAAGCACTCATCAATAGATTTATCTATGTTGTGGTGGTGATCTTCTGTTGAGTTGGCCTGATTCATAACAGCTCCATGCACAACAAAACACTGCCTGGTCCTGTACCATCCATAGGATCAGTTTGGGATCCAGCGTTTTCATTGGCTGATTTTCAGAATTAGATCACCAAGTATTTCTTCCTAATTTGTTTTATTCTAGAAGCTCCACTGACACCTGTTTATCCCAGTAACACACAAACCTCCACCATGCATGATGTGCATTGACTGGGAATAGAACCTGGGTCTCCTGCTCAGAAGGTGAGAATTCTACCACTGCATCACCACTGTATCCTCTCTATCTATATGGAAGGAAAAAAAAATTAAACAAAGCATCTTAACAGGTAGCTTTTTAAAACCAGGTCTTTTGCAAAGAAATTCCAAAGTTTTCAAGTATAAGAATGGGTAAGAATGCATACTTTGCCCATATTAGCTGTAAAGTCTTTGTCAAGTTGTTTTACTTCTGTGAGCTTCAGTTCTCATTTTAAAACAGGAGCAAAGATGTCTAGTATATGGAGTTAATGTAGATGATAATGCACATGAATGAGCCTGCCTAAGACTGTCCTTTAGAAATTCAACAAGAAACTCCTGCTGTGAGGACAGCTGTGATGCTTGTCTTTTCAAAGTCATCAATGCCCTCAATTCTAAGTCAAAGAGAGAGAACAATACTCAACCCCCAAGCAGTTAGGGCTTTGTCATTCAAATGAAAAACTTTTTCTTCAACATCTTGCTACTCTAGGAGCTTGACTTTCTATAGAAGCCTTCTCTATCTCAACCAGCTGTATGAATTTTCTATTGCCACTTTCATAATGTTAAAAAACAAAACAAAACAAACAAAAAAATCCATGAGGTTTATTCTAAGCTGTTATTCTATATGCACACAGGGAGATCTTTCTGATTTTAAAATAAAAAGAAGGAAGAAGACTAGGTCAACCATTGCTAATCTTCGCATGATGATTACACCCCACCCCTCCTTACTAAGATCAGCCTATGGTGAGCAAATATCAGGTTACTGGGTTTTGCTGTAAAATGCTGTCCTATATAGGATTTCTGAGGAGCAGATGGTAAGCTTGAACCGCCAACCATGTGCATTAACCCACAGTCCAGCACTTAAACTCACAGGGCCATACCAGGGTACTCTGGTGGTGGTTATGTGCCGTGGAGTTGGAACCGACCCATAGCCACCCTGTACAGGGTTTCCGAGGCTGTAAATCTTTACAGGAGCAGAACGTCTGTCTCATCTTTCTCCTACTGAACAGCTGGTAGTTTCGAACTGCTGACCTTAAGGTTTGCAGCCCGATTCATAACCCTAGGTGGTGTCTAAAATAGACCTAGTGGCACAGTGTGTTATGCATTGGGCTGCCAACCGAAAAGTCAACAATTCAAACTCAGCAGACATTCTGTGGGAGAAATATGAGGCTTTCTGCCCCCATTAAGACTCATAGTCTCAGAAATCCTGCAAAGTACTGCTACTTTGTCCTACAGTGTCACTATGATTGTGAATTGAATGAATAGCCATAGAGGAGCTAAGATGGTTTCTCACAGGATTCCCTGATTCATTAGCACACATCTGTAAATGTACTCAGAAAAATTTTAAATGCTAAAAGGTGCCTTAACTCTCAGGTTGTTGTTAAGTGCCTTCTTCCTCCACAAGAAAGATCTTTTATTAGAACATAGAGAACAAAGGAATCTCCTCCCATAACCGACAATGTGTGACTTGTTGCATGCTGGGTTTATGCAAACAGAGAGGGGACTTTTGCAATAGGAAAGCTTATGGGCTGTCTCTGAGATTATCAGGATATAATATCACAAATAGGCATTAAGAGGCATAGATAGCATCTTTCCTATGAGGTCCATCTGGGGGAAGAGGCCCCAAACTCATTTTAGAATATACTCTACTTCTAACTCACAGTTTGGTTGTCAGAGACACAAGAGTTACTCAAAAACAACTGGCATGTGAGCATTTAAACCTAGGCACAAATGGAATTAAACTCTGTTTGGCTGGAGTCATTTCCAGGCAAAACCCTTCAGATTTCATACTCTACAGCAGATCCTGCAGGAAATTCAGGGTATTCCTCTACCTTAAATTAAGATAATTAACTTATTTACAGCTGCAGATCTCTTTTGCCTTATATGGTAACATTCATAGATTGCAGGCATTAGTGTGTAAAGACCCTATATGAGGGTCTTTACTCAACCAACCACAATGAGTTTAAACCATGATTACTTAAAAGACTCCATCCTGTCAACTGCCTAGCTAAGGAACTCAGACATTGAGTTCTCTCTTCATGTTGCTCAGAACCAAGCAGTATTTAGATGCCCTGAACACCTACCAAAATCTCAATGGAATTTTCTTTCCTTCTTCTTCCACTCACTGTAACATATCTTTAAAATGCCTGGTTTACTCCTTCCATGATAACAGAATTAGATGGCACATATTAGAAGGAACTATGGAACTATATAGAGTCCTAGTGCGGTTCTGTAGGCTAAGCACTCATCAGTCACAAAATCAGTGGTTCAAACCCCCCAATAACTCCTTGGAAACTACATGCAGGGTCACTGTGAATTGGAACTGATTTAATAACAATTGAGTATTCTGAAAGTGTAGGCCTAACTCCATTTTAAGGAGCTCTGGTAGCATAGACCTGGTGTGGCGCTGTGGGTTAATGCGCCAGACTGCAAAGCCGTTTGAACTGCAAGGTCGGCGGTTCAAGCTCACCAGCTGCTCCTTGGAAACCCTATACAGGATCACTATGGGTCGGAATCAACTCGACGGCACTTAACAACAACAGTAGCATAGTGGTTATGAATCGGGCTGCTAACCTCAAGGTCGGCAGTTCAAAATTACCAGTGGGTCCGCAAGAGAAAGATGAGGCGTTCTGCTCGCGTAAAGATTTACAGCCTCGGAAACCCTGTGCAGGATCACTATGAGTAGGAACCGACTCCACAGTACTTAACAGCAACTCCATTTTAAAGTCCTGATATCAGTCTAGATTACATGTTTTAAAAGCGGTCTTTTCTAATGGCAACTTCCCTAACCTTGATGCTGAGTTAATCATAAACCATAAAAAAAGACATTGCTTTTCTCTGTGGTATGCCAGGCTCAGGATTTTACAATCTATTTCCAGAGGGTCTTCCCCTATGGTATAACAGATGCAAGAGAATGACATCCTATTATCAGTAATAAATATTTACAATGAACCTCCAGATGTAGACTTGATTTAGGAAGAAATTTTACTAACAGGTTACCAGAAAAACCTGTCCTGTCCCCAGTCCATCCATAAACTAATGATGTAATCCCATTTATGTGTTATCCACATTTCTCCTCCAAATTCCCAATTCTAGATATCCTGCCTTTGTAGCCCCTGATGATCTCTTAACTAATAATTTTATAATTTTTAGTTCCTGCTCTGATGATACATATTTGTCATTGTACGGCAAACCAGCCATTTTCACTCTGTTATCATTTGTCTTCCTGTCATTGTTGTTGTTGTTGGGCACAATCAAGTTAGTTCCAACTTGTTAGAAATGAATCCCAATGGTTCGTAAAAGACACTCAGTGAGACTAAATTACCTTGGCAAAGCAAAATTTACTCCTGCAAGAGTGTGCATGCGCATAGCTGTGCATACAGGAACACGCCAGCGAGCACACCCACACCGGGAGGAGTCCACTGGGGTTTTTAATCCCTGACTCGAGTTTTAAGGCTGTGTCTCACCCCATTGGCTAGGGCTTTGACCACACACTCTTTTCCCTTACCCCATTGGCTAGCTCAAATTTCTAAGGCATGCATTCCTATTTTAAGAAAGGAAAAAGAGTGATCGTAAATTCCGTGCTCACTTCATGAAGTAGTCAAAGAAAAAGAGAAAGATCATAAAGTCTTTACTACAGGAAAAAAAAAAAACCAAAGGCTACCCAAATACAATAAACAGGATTATAATGAATATATCTATTTTTCCCCACAAACTCCTAGCAACCCTATACACAACAGAACCAAATACTACATGTACCTGTGCCATCTTTACAAGTCATTACAATTGACATCATAGCTGTTGCCACTATGTCAGTCCTGTTCATCGTGGATCTTCCTCATTTTCACTAATCCTCCGAACCAAACCGACTCATAGCGACCCTGTACAGGGTTTCCGAGGCTGTAAATCTTTACGGGAGCAGAAAGCCTGATTTTTCTCCCTCGGAACAGCTGGTAGTTTTGAACTGCTGACCTTGAGGTTCGCAGCCTGATTCGTAATCACTACGCTACCAGAGCTCCTTAATCCTCCACTTTACCAAGTATAAATTCATTCTCCAGGAAATAGTCCTTCCTGATAACATGTCACAAGTATGAGAGATGAAGTCTCACTATTTGGGTTTCTCAGGTGCATTCTGCCTACACAGACTTGTTTCTTCTTTTGTCAGTCCATTGTACTTTTCATAATATATTGCAATACCATAATTCAAATGTATCACTCTTCTACAGTCTTCCTTATGCATTGTCCAACTTTCACACATGTATGAGGTGATTAAAAATACCATGGCCTGGGTCAGGTACACTTTAGTTCTCAAACTGACATCTTTGCTCTTGATCGTTTTAAAGATGTCTTTTGCAGCAGATTTGCCTGATGAAATAAGTCATTTGATTTCTTGACTGCTGCTTCCATAAGCATGATGGTAGATGCAAGCAAAATGAAGTCTTTGCCAGCTTCAATCTCTTCTCCATTTATTATGTTGTTATTTATTTGTCTAGTTGTGAGGATTTTTGTTTTCTTTACATTGAGATGCAACCCATACTGAAGACTGTGGTGTTTGATTTTCATCAGTAAGTATTTTAAGTCCTCTTTTAGCAAGCAAGTTTGTGTCTGCATGTCACAGGCTGTTAATGAGACTTCCGCCAATCTTGATACCATATAATCCAGCTTCTCAAATTATTTGTTCATCAAACAGATTCAATAAGTATGGTGAAAGGATGCAACCCTGGCACACACTTTTCCTGATTTTAAACCATTCGGTATGCCCTTGTTCTATTCTAACACCTGATTCTTGTTCTGTGTACAAGTTCCTTTATGCACAATTAACTGTTGCGGAATACCCATTCTTCACAGTGTTATCCATTGTTTGTTGTGATCTATGTAGCTAAAGGACTTTGTATAGTCAATAAAGCACAAATAAACATCTTTCTGGCATTCTTTGTTTTCAACCAAGATCCACCTAACATCAGCAACGATACCCTTGTTCCACATCCTCTTCTGAATCCAGCTTAACTTTCTGGCAGTTCCCTGTTGACGGAGTGTTGCAACCATTTTTGAATTCTACTCAGCAAAATATTGTTGTTGTTGTTGTTAAGTGCCGTCGAGTCGGTTCCGATCCATAGTGACCCTGTACAGGGTTTCCAAGGGTGTAAATCTTTACGGGAGTAGAAAGCCTCATCTTTCTCCCGCAGAGCGGCTGGTAGTTTTGAACAGCAAAATATTATGTGTATATTATATTAATGACAGTGTTCAATGATTTCTGCAATCCACTGTGTTGTCTCTCTTTGGAATGGGAACACATAAGTATCTATTACAACTGATTGACCAGAAAGTTGTCTCCCAAATTTCTTCGCATAGAAGAATGAGTGCCTTCAGAGTTGTATCAGTTTTTCTTAAAATATTTCAATTTGTGTCCTGTGAATTCCTAGTACCCTCCCTTTCACCAAGGCCTTCAGTGTAGCTTGGACTTCTTCCTTCAGTGTTTGTTCATATGCTACCTCTTGAAATATTTGACCATCAACTATTTCTTTTTGTCACTATGAACAGTGACTCTGTGTATTCCTTCTTCTTTTGGTGCTTTTTATAGTTTTTATGTTATCTATTAATATTTGTCCATAGAAGCCTCCAATACTGCATGACTTCCACTTTTTCAGCTTGAGAAATGCCGATCATGTTCATCCTTTCTGGTTTTCTAACTCCACGTCTTTGCACATTTCATTATAATATTTTGTTTTCTTAAACTACCCTTTGAAACATTTTGTTCAGCTCTTCTATTTTCTCATTTCTTTAGCTTCTTTATTATTTCTTTAGTCACTTTAGCTTCTCTACACAAGTTTCAGAGCCTCTTCTGACATCCATTTTTATATTTTTCTACTTTCCTGTCTTTTTAACGACCTTTTGCTTTTTATCCTGTATGATGTTCTTGATGTCATCCCACAAGTCTTCTGGTCTTTGCTCATTACTGTATAATGCATCCAATATGTTCTTGAGACAGTGTCTAAATTCAGGTGGGATATATTCATGGTCATATTTTTACTCTCATGGATTTGTTTTAATTTTCTTCAGCTTCATCCTCTATTTGTGAATATTTGATGGTTTGTTTCATAGTCTGTACCTGGCCTTTTTTTGGCAGATGATATTAAGCTTCACAACCAACTATTCCAGAATCTTGATGTGGCACTGTAGGATCAGCACTGGATGTGAACCACAAGGTCAGCAATTCAAACCCAACAACTGCTGTTCAGAACCCCGATATAGGGTTGCTATGAGTCACAGATAATTCAAATGCACATAACAACAACAACAACAACAACAACAACAACAATCTATTCTTACAGATATAGTCAATTTGATTCCTGTGCATACCATCTGGTGAAGTCCATGTGCATAGTCCCTTTTTTGTTGTTTAACAAAAGTAATTCCAGTGAATAAGTCATTGATCCAGCATCATTTCTATCACCTTATCCCAGTCTTTTCTATCCCTTAATAAACCTCTATTGGCTTTATTTTATGCATAATCTGTTCTGTTGCTCTGAAACATATTTTGGTCAGAAGTGGGATCAATGTGTATTACCTACAGTAACTCCTGAAGACTCAGAACTGAAGAAAGACATGGCATCAGGGTTGAAGGGAGACTCATTAATAACCAGAAACATAAAAATAATACAACCTTGTTTGCT
>NW_006408875.1:2207652-2211883 GCF_000296735.1 Chrysochloris asiatica | reverse complement strand
TGGAAGCAACAGTCAAGAAATAGAAAGACATATTGCATTAGTAAATCTGCTACATAATACTTCTTACAGTGTTCAATAGCAAAGATGTGAGTTTGAGGACTAAGGTGCACCTGACCCAAGCCAAGGTATTTTCCCTAACTTCATATGTATGTGAAAGTTGGATCATGACTAAAGAAGACCATAGAAGAATTCATGAATTTGAGTTATGGTGTTGGAAGAGAATATTAAAAATACCACGTACTGTCAAAAGAACAAACAAATGTATGTTGGAAGAAGTACAACTATAATGTTCCTTAGAATCCAGTATGGCCAGACTTTGTCTCTCATACTTTGGACACACTATGAGGAGAGACCATTCCCTGAAGAAGGACATAATTCTTGGTTAAAGCATAGGGTCATCGAACAAGAGGAAGAACCCCAATGATATGGATTGGCACAGTGGCATCAGCAATGTGTTCTATTATTGCAATAATTGTGAGGTTGGTACAAGACCAGGCAGTGTTTCATTCTGTTGTGCATAAGGTCACTATGAATTCGTACTGACTCAATGGCACCTATCAACAACAACATACATAAGAAGTCCTAGTGTGGGGCTACAAGATAAGAACTGGACTACTAACCACAAGGTCAGCAGTCCAAACCCACCAGCCATTCTTTGGAACCCCTCTATAGGGTTGCTATGAGTCAGACCAACTCGATGACACTTAACAAGAAAGTATTTAGCTTTTGTTCAGTGCCATGGAGCTGGTTCCAACTCATAAGAACCATGTGTAGGATTTCCAAGGCACTGGTAGCATAGTGGTTATGAATCGGGCTATGAATTGTAAGGTCAGCAGTTCAAAACTACCAGCTGTTCTGCGGGAGAAAGATGTGGCTTTCTGCTCCTGTAAAGATTTATAGCCTCGGAAACCATGTTGAGGGTCGCTATGGGTCGGCACCAACTCGACGGCACTTAACAACAGCAACAACACTAGCAGGAGAATCTTCCCCTATGGAATTTCTGATAGGCTTTAATGTGTGAATGTGGTTCTCAGTTCAGTACTTATCCTACAGAACCACCATGCTCCCTGGATAGATACAGATATAGAGATGATAGATAGAAAGATTAGATAGATTAAAAAAATAGATAGATAGATAGATGATAGATAGATAGATAGATAGATAGATAGATAGATAGATAGATAGAATTTTGGTGTGGTGCTGTAGGATAAATACTGGACTTCTAACCACAAGGTTGGTGGTGGTTCAGACCTGCCAACTATTCCTTGGAAGCCCTATTTAGGATCGCTATGAGTTGGAACCAACTTGACCACGCTAACAACAACAATAATGATATATAGATAGATGTTATTGTTGTAAAGTACCATTGATTCAATTCTAACAAGTAGTAACTGGTAGGTTTGAACTTCTGACAAGGTAGTTAGCAGTGCTTATCCTACAGTGTCACATGAAGACTTTCTCAATATATGCACACACTACTGTGTTCATTTTTAGCATTAAAA
This sequence comes from Chrysochloris asiatica, assembly GCF_000296735.1. NCBI lineage: Eukaryota > Metazoa > Chordata > Mammalia > Afrosoricida > Chrysochloridae > Chrysochloris > Chrysochloris asiatica. Next base: position 2,210,381 of record NW_006408875.1, on the reverse strand, counting down.
GGCTGTGCTATAAAGCATATCAACAAAGACAGTGTTTAAAAGTTTAATTAAAATGGAATCTATTTGATATTGTCAAAGTTTTATGTGTCTGGCTAAAGCTTAATAATTTATGAGATTTTTAGAAGCTTTAGTGTTAAATAGCATATAAAACAAAGAATTAGTGTTCTCACTATTAAAATAACATTATCTTTGGTTACTGGGTTGGAGCATTAACTTTATCCTTTGTGTAATCTGCCTCGAAGGCAAGATTAAATTCCATTCCTAACCTAATCACATGGTTTAAAAAAAAAAATTGCTGAAATTTTAGTACTATGATGAACTCCTTACAATTTGAAACCACATGGAAAGTCACAGAATATTTTTTGTTTTATAAAAGGAAAGTGCTAAAAGATTTTATTAAATGAGTTGAACATTTACACTAATGTTGCTTTTTTTGTTTTGTTTTGTTTTGTTTTTATACTTTTGCCTGATATAAACAACAGACACATATTACATTAAAATTCTTCATTTTAAATCTAACATCAACAAAACCAATGATTAATTAGAGAATTCATGTTGTTTATGCATTAATTTATTTACTATTATTCTGAAGTTTAGAAACATAATAATCTGGTATAGTCTTAATAAATCCGGACAATGTGGTACTATGTACAACACTCATCTGTCAATGACTGGTGACTTGATTGTTACTGTGATTCTGGAAGCTATGCCAGGGGTATTTTAAATGCCAGTAGGGTCACCCATGGTGGACAAGTTTCAGATGAGCTTCTAGACTGAGAGAGACTAGGAAGAAGGAGAGATACATTACTCCCAAATATTTAGCAATAAAAACATTATGAATATCAATGGACTACTAGTCAGTAGAACCAGAATATTGAAAACTTAAACATGATAAAGAACTCCCAAATATTGTGATTATGAGTCATTCAAATTGGAAACTACTCAAAATACAACTAGGGAAGACCTGCTTCCTCAAAGTACAGCTGATTGTGATGAGTTGAATGGAGTAAAGCTTTCAGACAAATTCAGCTGATGAGACCCAATTCAAAGTGAAGAGAAGCATCTGTAAGCTCTCATTAATAATCAGAACATGGAGTATACAAAACAAGAAACATAGAAAATTGGAAATTGTCAGAAATGAAAGAGAACACATAAGCATTGATATCCTTAGCATTAGTAAGCTGAAATGGACTGGTATTGATCATTTTGAATCTGACAACCACATGATTTACTATACTGAGAATGACAAATTAAAGAGGAAGGGCATCCCGTCTTCAGCCTACAATTTGCTGGAATACCTAAAAGAGGTACTAGAACTTGCCCAGTGAAATAGGCCTCTTGCGGAGCGTTTACAGTGTATAGGACCTTAGGTGGAATCCTGAGCCCCATCCAGAACCTTCTGAGGTGGGACACTCCCACTAGAAAGCAGACCAGCCTGAAACAGCTAGAGTGACAGAAGATACATCTTCAAAGAAAGATCATCAGGAAAAACCCAAAACAAAAGTGGCAGTATGACTGGCTACTACAAGAATAAACAAGTTGTTTGCCAGGAAGCCATCAAGGCAAGCAATCAAGTTCCTTCAGGACAAAACCCCTGTAAGACTGAAACTTAAAGGGAACACATGAGCAGAAATGTAAGCTTTCTAAAGACCACATTGGTCTACCAGTGAATAGAAGAGGGGGAAAGGCAGCAATGAAGAAATGGGCTGATTTCAACCACATTTCATAGATTCCCATTGACCTGGAAATGAGAAAGAGAAGAGGAAGGGCTGCTTGGTTGGAAGTGTGGTGAGACCTGGAGACACCTGAGCCCATGGACAAGGACATAGCCACAGAGGGTTAGAGCTGAGAGTGAAGCATCCAGCTGATATGAAGTGGGGGAAGACACACAAGAACACCCAAACTTTCAGACAGTACCCATATGACCTAGCCTCGATGGCTTGATAATCAGAACTCGACTAGAGTAAGATTTAAAAAAAAATTTTTTTATAAAGGAAATGAAGGTAATTTGCTATAATTTGATGAACTTGAGCTATACTCATAGAGGTAGTAACTCTAAATACCAACAGAGAGGGAAGGGGTCTTTACATCTAGTATCAATGCTATCCCCTCTGTACACAGGGTAGATAGGAACGGGCAACTTAGATATTGGCTACCTAAAATGAGAGGGAGGGGGGTGTTTGGTGGCATGAAGTGATTGGATTACAAGGTTTCAGGAGGGAATTTAGTTAAAGAGTGTGTGGGGGTAGAAAGAGTCCCCACTGAATAATTTTCATCTTGTCTAAATGGGTCTGGTTAAAAGAGATGGGGATATGATTCTTATGATTCAATAGTGAATAATAGTTATCATGACTGTGACTGTCACAATGATAAAAGTAGAAATTTTGTAACAAAAATGGGGGAGTAGTTAATTTTGTAAAAAAATGGGGGAGTAGTCCAGAAACAAAGAACCCTGGGACCATCAAGGGAGAAGAGCACAAGCAGAATATGGAACCTTATCCAGAGAAGCAGCGACACTAGAGATAGAGGCAGAGATGAGAACAGGGAGACAGGAAGTAGCTGAGGACTCTGGATTCATGGGAGGAGAAGACTGGGAGCTGGTGACCAGGAGGCAGACTTGCTGAAGGTACCCTTTGATGGAGTGGATTATTGTATATGACTGAGTGTTGAGAAGAGAAAGAAAAAAGAAAAGAAAAGAAAAGAAAAGAAAAGAAAAGAAAAGAAAAGAA
>NW_006408875.1:2198268-2207552 GCF_000296735.1 Chrysochloris asiatica | reverse complement strand
AGAAAGGAAGGAAGGAAGGAAGGAAGGAAGGAAGGAAGGAAGGAAGGAAGAGCGAGTTAATGAATAGAGAGAAATGCTGTTGTCTGATGATGCATGGAGGGTATTGTAGTCATTTTAGTGAAACAAGGTGTATGATTTGTTAAATGTAAAACTGATGGTCTACCTTGTAAAAACTTTCACTCAATTCACAATAAAATATTTTTTTTAAAAAAGGAAGGTCATTGCATTTATTATCAAAAACAACATTTCAAGATCTGCCTTGAAGTATAATGCTGTCAGTGATAGGATAATATCCATATGCTTATAAGGAAGACCAGTTAATAAAACTATCATTCAAATTTACACAGCAACCACTGGCACCAGTGATGATGAAACTGAAAAATTCTACCAACACCTCCAATCTGAAATTGAACAAATATATAATCAAGATGCATTGACTGGAATGCAAAGGTTTGAAACAACGAGGAAGGATCAGTCATTGGAAAACATGGCCTTGGTGATAGAAATGATGCTGAAGATTGCATGATAGAATTTTGCAAGACCAAAGACTTGTTCATTACAAATACTATTTTTAATAAAGTGAAAGATGACTATACCAGGGACCTCACCAGATGGTAGACATGAAACTCAAATTGACTACATCTGTGGAAAGAGACAGTAGAAAAGCTCCATATCAGCCTAAACCAGGTCAGGGGAAAATTGTTGAACAGACCATTAATTGCACATATGCAAGCAAGTTCAGGCTGAAGATGAAGGAAATTTTAAAAAGTCCATGAGAGTCAAAGTACAACATTGAACATATCCCACCAAATTCAGAGTTCATATCAAGAGCACTAATGACCAAAGATCAGAAGAGTTTTGGGATAACATCAAGAACATCATATAGGAAGAAAGCAAAATGTCATTAAGAAGACAAGAAAGAAGGAAAAGACCAAAATGGATGTCAGAAGAGACTCTGAAATGTGCTCTTCAGTATAGAGCTGCTAACGCAAATGGAAGAAATGAGGAGGTGAAAGAGCTGAACTGAAATTTTCAAAGTGCAACTTGACAAGACTAAGTAAAATATTATAATGAAATGTACAAAGTTCTGGAGTTAGAAAATAAAGGGAAGAACACACTCAACATTTCTCAAGCTGAGGGAACTGAAGAAAAAATTCAAGTCTCCACTTGAAATACTGAAAGATTCTATGGACTCCTGTGTGACACGGTGGGTTAATGTGCTGAACTGCAAAGTCCGTTTGAACCACAAGGTCCGTGGTTCAAGTTCACCAGTTGCTCATTGGAAACACTATACAGGGTTGTTATGGGTTGGAACCAACTTAAATGCACTTAACAACAACACATGGGGAAAATATTGAACAGTGCAGAAAACAATAAAAGAAGACGGAAAGGATACACAGAGTCACTGATTCAAAAAGAAATCATCAGTGTTCAACCATTTCAAGAGTTAGCATATGATTAAGAGCCAATGTTACTTAAGGTAGAAGTCCAAGGTACACTAAAGTTATTGGCAAAGAACAAGACTCCAGAAATTGATGGAATACAAATTGAAGTTGAATAAACTGATGCAGCACTAGAGGTACTCATTCATCTATGCCAAGACATTTGGAAGATAGCTTTCTGACTAAATGGGTTGAAGAGATCCATATTTGTGCCCAATCCAAAGAGAAGTGACACAATGGAAGGTGGAAATCATTGGAAATATCATTAATATAGCATGCAAGTAAAACTTTACTAAAAATAATTTTTAAATTGCTACAACAGTACATTGACAGGGAACTGCCAGAGATTCAAGCCATATTCAGATGAGGACATGGAATAAAGGATATAATTTCTGATGGTAGATGGATCTTGGCTGAAAGCAGAGAATGCCAGAAATATGTTTATCTATGCTTTATTGACCATGCAAAGGCTTTTGATTATATAGATCAGGAAAAGCTATGGACAACATTGCAAAGAATGAGTATTCCAGAACAATTAATTGTGCTGATGAGGAAACAGTACATATTCCAAGAGGCCTTTGTTCAAAAAGAACAAGGGAACACTGAATGGTTTAAAGTTAGAAAAGGTGTGCACCAAGTTATATTCTTTTGCCATACTTATTCAATCTGTAGGCTGACAAATAATTTGAAAAGCTGGATTATATGAAGAAAAATGTGGCATCAGGGTTGGAGGAAGACCCATTAACAGCCTGTGATATGCAGATGATGCAACCTTACTTGCTGAAACTAAAGAGGATTTAAAATATTGAAGAAGAGTAAAGGCCACAGTCTTCAGTAGAGGTTATACCTTAATGTAAAGAAAACAAAAATCTTCACCACTATACCAATAAATAACATCAAGCTAAAGGAGAAAAGAGTGAAGTTGTCACAGACTTCATTTTGCTCGGATCAACCATCAACACTCATGGAAGCAGCAGTCAAGAAACTAAACAACATATTGCACTAAGCAAATCTGCTGCACAAGATCTCTTTAGTGTTCAAGAACAAAGATGTCAGTTTGTGGACTAAGATTCACCTTACTCAAGCCATGGTATTTTCAATAGCCTCATATGCATGTGAAAGTTGCACAATGAATCAAGAAGACCATAGAATTTATGAATTTGAGTTATAGTATTGGAGGAGAGTATTAAAGGTACCACGTACCTAAAAAAGAAAAACATATCTATGTTGGAAGAAGTACAGTCAGAAGAAGTACATCAAATCTAAGATGGCCAGACTTTGTCTCTCAAACTTCAAACATATTATTAGGAGGGACCAGTCCCTGGAGAAGAACATCATGCCTGATAAAGTATAGGGTCAGTGAGAAAGAGGGTCAACGAAAAGTATTGGCACTGTGGTAGTAGCAATGGGCTCAAGTGTAGTAATGAATATTAGATTGGCTCAGGATCAGACAGTTTTTTGTTAGGTTGTGCAAAAGTTCACTTTGAGTCAGTATGAACATAGGTGTACCTAACAACAACAACAACAACAATGGTAGTGTGTCTCATAATTATCATGCTATATCCGAAGCTATTCAATAATTATGTTTAGATATATTTCTCTGTAAAGTTTTGTGCTGACTTTATTTGACTTACATTACTTTTATAATTAATTTCTATTAAGGTTTTCACTTTTAAAAGGTTTTAGCATTTTAAGTTATGTTTGGTTTATCTATAAGAAATATTTTCCTTTGCTGACTTGTTGAAGTACTTTACCAAAATATTCCAACAGAAAGGTAAATTATATTGGATTTATTAAAAGGACAATAATATTTTGACTGTGGATAAAATTAGCATAAATAAAGATTTACAGAACTCTGGTAGAGAGGGCAATAGGTTCATAGCCTGTGGTTGATCCAGGAATCCAAGGAAATCCAAGTTATAGAACTAAGAGGACTAAAACATTACTATGATTTCTATGATATCTACATAGAAATATTCTTGATGTTCTATTTTGGGATATGTTGTTGTCATTAGGTGTCATTGAGTAGATTCAGATTCATACCAACACTGCAAAACAGAATGAAGCACTGCTGGTGTCCTGCACTATCCTTACAACTGTTATGGTTCAACCTATTGTTGCTGTCACTTTGTCAATCCATCGTGGTGGGATACTTCCTTCTTTTCACTGACCCTACACTTTACCAAGCATGATGTCCTTCTTCAGGGACTGGTCACTCTTTATAAATTGTCTAAAGTATAAAGGATTAAGTTTCACCATCGTGGCTTCTAAGGAGCATTCTGATTGTACCTCTTCCAAGACAGATTTGTTTATTCTTCTGACAGTCCATGGTACTTTCAATACAAGATTAACATACACACGAGGCTGTTGAAAATACCGTGGTTTGGGGCAGGCACACCTTAGTTCTCAAACTGATGTCTTTGCTCTTGAAGACTTTTAAGAGTTCCTGTACAGCAGATGTGCCTAGTGCAATGCATCATTTGGTTTCTTGACTGCTGTTGCCATAAATGTTTATTGTGGATCCAAGAAAAATGCAGTCTTTTACAATTTCAATCTTTTCTATATTTTTTCATGATGTCAATTATTGGTCCATTTGTGAGGAGCATTGTTTTCTTTACACTGAGGTACAATCTGTACTAAAGGCTGCAGTCTTTGATCTTCACCAGCAAGTACTTTAAATCCCTTCACTTCCAGCAAGTAAAGATGTGTCATCTGAATAGCACAGGTAATTTCTGGATATAAGAAATCCTTTTTCTCTTTTCTCCTAAATTATCAAACACATTCACTTTTTCTAGTTGTACTCTTAGACAGTTTCTTGTTATCTTATTTCTTTGTGTCTATACATAATCAACTAGCCAAGAAGAAAATTGTAAAATTAAGAATTGTAAAATTAAGAAATAAAGAAGAAACCTAAGAGGCACTTTAAAAAGGATTAGAAGAGAAAATTCTTAGTCAAAATAGTGACTAGAGAGGTGGGGCTTGATGGCAGATAGGGTAGAGATGCAGGTGAAGTTCACCATCAGCAATGCCACAGAATACCAGACAAAGTGGGTTCAAGGCAGAGCTCCAAACTCTGAACCACATATCTAGTAATATTTTAAAAGTTTGAATGCTTATAGCTAGTGGAAATCGTAGCAGAAGTAAGAAATTTCATATTTTAGAATCTGCCGGGCTCAGCAGCCAGGAGCTGACAATTTGGGTGAGATCCAAATGGCCAGACCAAGCAGGAGAGCAAGCAGATCCACTACAGAATAATGCTGTGGGAACCTCAGACAAAAAACTTTGCTAGTTTTCTTTGTTCTGATTTTTTGTGTGTGTATCTGTTCATTGCCCCCCACCCGACACTGTTTCCGCACTTCTATTATGGTGACTAGAGGAGGTTCCTGAGCGAGTGTACACACCCCACCCCCACCACTGGTGGGCTCTTCTGCAACACATGCACACAGATACTCTCAGAATTTAAAGAAACAGGAAGCTCAACAGCCAGCCCCAAACAGTTTATTAATAGGGAAAAGGCCAGAACAATGGGTGTGGAGATGGAGAGAGAGTTAAAAGCAAAACAGGCTGAAAATTAAATCCTGAGGTATAGCATAACAACCAACAGTGGCATCTTAAAATTTATCAGGTACCCTTGAAATTAAGAAGCTAAAAGAAGATATTGAAATCATACTCAAAGTAGGCTACAGATTTTTTCTTCTCTCCCGCCTCTCCATTTTTTGCAGTTATAGACTAAAGTATCCAATATAGATATTTATTGGGGTTTTTTTTTTTCTTATTTTTATGTTGTTTTTTTATTCCCCCTTTTACCTTTGGGGGACTCTTTCTGTCCCTATGTTACCATCAAAGAGACAGCAATTGCTGCCATATAGTCAAGCAACAATCATACCCTATAAAAACCCACAATCCAACCAAGAACCAATATGGCAGGGTTGCAGACAACACCTGTGAAAGTTACTCAGAGTTGAGCAATAAGAAGAATGAAAAGGGAAGCCCACATTTTGATCACATCTATGTGGAGACAATCAGAAAGCTCAAAAAATACCAAAATGCACACTGAATTAAGTATTAAGGTCACAGATAAAAATTAAACATGTCCAAGGAGTTAAGCAGATGATCATATCAGCACATGTCCAGAAACAAGATAAAATATCTGAGACAAATGAACTAAAAGTAGACCTGGACTCCATTCTGGAAGGAGGGCAGGCCTTGGAAATGCCTGAGAAGGAATTCAGAAAAATGATTATAAAATGTTTCAAAACACTTTATAATGGAGTTGAGGACGATAAGGAAGAAGTCAGGAAAGTGCTACAGAAACAATCAAATAAGATAGATACAGCATTGGAAGTAATTCAAAACCTACAGAAAAAGATCCAAATGATACATAATAGAATGTCAGAAATAGACAATAAACTGAAAGGATAAAGGAGTAGAATAGAAGGGATGGAAGGCAGAACCAGTGAGGTGGAAGACAAATCTCTCAATACCACTAAGATAGAAGTGCAAGCATGAGAAAAGGATTTAAAAGAATCTGAAGAAGGTCTAAGATTCATGTTGGACAACTTAAGAATTATCAACATTCCAGAACAGGAAGAATCACACAAATCCGTAGAGGAAATAGTTGAAGAACTGCTGGAAGAAATTTTCTCTAACATCCTGAAAAGTGAGAAGATAAAAATTCAAGAAGCTCAACGAAACCCAGGAAGGAGAGACCCCAAAATAAAATTACTGAGACATGTCATAATCATGATTTCCAAAAACAAAGATAAGGAGACACTCCTGAAAGCAGCTAGGGAAAAGAGAAGCATTACATACAAAGACAAGGATGTCAGATTAAGCTCAGATCTCTCAGCAGAAAACCTGCAGGCAAGAAGAAAATGGGGAGACATATATAAAACTCTGAAAGAAAAAAATACCAACCAAGAATCCTTTATCCTGAGAAGCTATTAATCAAATATGATGATGTAATCAAAACCTTCTAGGAAAAACAGAAGCTTAGGGATTTTTCCAAACCCAATCATGAGCTAAAAAACATCCTAAAGGGAGTACTGTGGACTGAGAACCAACAAGAACAGACAACAACCAGAGATTGACATAGGTAGCAGCACCTTCCAGAACTAAATCGACAGAAGGAAGAGTCAAGAACAGAACAAAACTGTGAAAACAAACTTGGAGAAACTGGGACGTCGGGTTATGATCAAAACAATTACAATGTTAAAGAAGGTAAACACGTAGGAACAGAGATCCAGGTGGTAATAAGGTCAGATAGATTTCAGGATAAAATAGATGGCACTAAATAGAGGGAAAAATAAACAGAATATGAGGTAACCTCAAAGAAAATAAATACGCCACAAAATACCAAGAAAATGAAAATCCAAGAAGAACATGGAAACATTAAAACTATGAAGTACTCACAAGAAAGAACACAAAAACATTGAACTCATCACAGGAAGACATCCAGAACAAAGAAAGCAGCAACACCACACACAAAAAAAGAAACATAATGGCAGCAATTAATCCATACCTATGGATAATTACACTGAATGTAAACAGATTAAATGCACCAGTTAAGAGATGGAGGCTGGCAGAGTGGATAAGAAAACAAGATTCTTCAATATGTTATGTGCAAGAGACACATTTTACACAGAGACAAAAACAGATGAAAAGTCAAAGGATTGAAAAAAATATAACAAGCAATCAAACTGCAATAAAAAACAAACAGGAGTGGCACTACTAATTTCTGATAAAAATAACTTTAAGACAAAAAACTAGCATAACAGATAAATATGGACATTATCTCACGATTAAAGGGACAATTGAACAAGATGACATAATCATGATAAATCTATATGCTACCAATGAAAAAGCTCCAAAACATATAAAGCAAACTCTAATAGATTAGAAGAAAGAAATAGATGAATCTACAATAATCATGGGCTATTTTAATACACTGACTTCGAAAATGAATAGAACAATCAAAAAGAAACTTCACAAAGACACAGAGTAACAAAACAACATAATCAGCCAACTGGACCTCATAGATGTGTAGAGAGCATTCAATCAAACAACAGCAAAATACATATTCTTTTTTAGTGCACATGGAATATTCTCCACAATAGACCATCTGTTAGCTCACAAAGCAAACCTCCACAAATTCACTAATATCAAAATACTACAAAGCATCTTCTTACACCACAACGCTATCAAATTAGAATCAGACAATAGGAAGACCAAGGAAATAAAGTCAGATACATGGAAACTGAATAACACCCTGCTGAAAAGCGACTGGGTAGTAGAAGAAATAAAACATGAACTCAAAAAGCTCCTAGAAACAAACAACAATGAAAACAAAACATACCAAAATCTTAGGGACATTGCAAAAGTGGTGCTGAGAGGACAATTTATTGATATGAATGCACATATCCAAAAAGAAGAAAAAACTAAAATTAACACATTAACACAGCATCTACAACAATTAGAAACAGACCTACAGCCTCCAAAAGAAAATAAAAAATAAAAATTATAGCAGAAATAAATGAGATAAAAAACAGAAATGCTAGAAAGAATCAACAGGACAAGAAGCTGGTTCTTTGAAAGGATTAACAAAATTAACAGACCACTGGCAAGCCTAACAAGAGAAAAGAGGGAGAAGACACAAATAACACGCATTAGAAACTACGTGGGCAATGTCACAACGGAACCAAAGGAAATAAAAAGGATAATAACAGAATACTATGAAGAGTTGTACTCCAGCAAATTGGAAAGCTTAGAAGAAATGGATATATTTTCAGATAAACACAACCTACCTAAACTTACACACAGTGAAGTAGAAAACCTGAACAGACCCATAACAAAAGAAGAAATCGATCAGGTCATCAAAAAACTCCCAACCAAAAAAAGTCCAGGCCCAGAAGGCTTCACTGGTGAGTTCTACCAAACATTCAGGGAAGAGCTGTCACCAATTCTACTCAAATTATTCCAGAATATAGAGGAGGATGGAAAACTCCCTAATTTTATGAAGCAAGCATAACCCTCATACCAAAACCAGGGAAGGACATCACTAAGAAAGAAAATTATAGACCAATATCCCTCATGAATATAGATGCAAAAATTCTCAACAAATCCTAGCCAACAGAATCCAGCAACACATCAAATAGATAATATAACATGATCAAGTGGGATTCATATCAGGGATGCAAGGATGGTTCAACATTAGAAAAACGATCAACGTAATCCACCATATAAATAAGAAAAAAGAAAAGAACCACATGATCATATCAATTGATGCAGAAAAGGCATTTGACAAAATCCAACATCCATTCCTGATAAAAAACACTCAACAAAATAGGAGTTGAAGAGAAATCCCTCAACATAATTAAGAGCATATATACAAAACCAACAGCCTATATTACTCTCAATCGAAAGAAACTGAAAGACTTCCCTCTGCAAACAGGAACCCAACAAGGATATCCTTTGTCACCACTCCTATTCAATATTGTGTTGTAAGTCTTAGCAAGAGCTATATGGCAAGACAGGGAAATTAAAGGCATCCAAATTGACAAAGAGGAAGCAAAACTCTCCTATTTGCAGATGATATGATCCTATACATAGAAAACCCCAAAGACTCAGTAAAAAAGCTACTACACCTCATTGGAAGACACAGCAAAGTGGCAGGATATAAGATCAACACACAAAAATCAGTTGGATTCCTCTATACCAAAAATGACAATGTTGAAAGAGACATTAGGAAAGCAATACCATTTACAATAGCCACTGAAAGGACGAAATGTCTAGGAATAAATGTAACCAGAGAAACAAATGACTTATACAAAGAAAACTACAAAA
>NW_006408875.1:2194063-2194801 GCF_000296735.1 Chrysochloris asiatica | reverse complement strand
TTCAAGAGGGAGCCTAGATCCAGAGGGTGTGGAGGAAAGTAGAATCTCCACTGAGTAGTATCCAATCTGTCTGGGCAGGGCTGATGAAAGGAGATCGGGATGGCACTCGTGTGGCACAATAGTGAATAATTGCTATCAGGACTGACTGTGAGCATTGGAAATGTAAATGTAGACATTTTGTAGCAAAACAAGGGGAGTGGTTAACTTTGCAGTCCAGGAGCAGAGGTCCATCAAGGGAGAAGAGTGGAATGTGGGACCCTACCTAGAGAAGCAATGTCAACAGAAATGGAGGCAGAGATGATGATGTGAAGAGTGGGGATGGCTAGGGACTTTAGACTCAGATAGGGAGAAGGGCTGTATGCTGACAACCGGGAATTGGGCTTGCAGGGTAAACACTTTGGTTGGTTGATGATGCATGGAGGGGATTTTAACCATGGCAATGAAATGATATACGATAGGATGCATGTAAACAAATATTCTCCCATGTGAACTATTGGCAGAGGCCATGTCTCCATGGACAGAGCGACGGAGGACCCTAAGCATGAAGGGCTCATTGTTAAGCAAGGCCACAATGGGTCTCCCCTTGGAAGGCAAGGCCCCAGGAAGGATCTCATGTGGGGACTCTGCAGTTTCTGTCTTTTTATTTTAATATTCTTGATTTTATAATAAAAGTTTTCAGTAGAATCTTAGTAAGAATTATATTAGAGATTTGAAACTTGTTTTTAGGCACCTTCACAC
>NW_006408875.1:2190531-2192798 GCF_000296735.1 Chrysochloris asiatica | reverse complement strand
TACCAAGCATAATGCCTTTTTCCATGGACTGGTCCCTCCTGATAATATGTCTGAAGTATGAAATATACATCTAGGGCATTTGGAAGTTTCAAAACTAAAATGGAATTCAGAAAGATCAATATACTAGGCATTAATGAGTTAAAACTGACATATTGGCCTTTTCAATAATTTGATTTACTATTCTGGGAATAACAATTTCAAGAGGAATGTGTAGCATTCATCACCAAAAGGAACCTTTCAATATCTATCTTGAATGCTGTCTGTGATAGGATAATAGCTATATGCCTACAAAGAAGATCAGTTAAGATCACAATTTTCAAATTCATGCACTGACCATTAACACCAGTATTTGAAGAATTTTACCAAATTCCTCAGTTTGAAATTGATCAAACATGCAATCAGAATGCATTGATAATTACTGACTATTGGAATGTGAATGTTGGAAAGAACGAGGAAGGACAGGTGGTTGGAAAATATCATTTTAGTGACAGTAATGATGCTGGAAATTGCATGATAGAATTTTGCAAAGACAATGACTTATTTATAGCAAATATCTTTTTTCAACAACAGAAATGGTGAATACACATGTGGACATCACTAGACAAAGTATACAAAAATTAATTAACTGCATTTATGGGAAGAAACGATGGAGAAACTCAGTATCATCAGCCCAAATAAGACTGGGGTCAGCTGTGGAACTGACCATCAATTGCTCATATACAAGTTCAGGATGAACTTGAAGACAATTAAAACAAGTCATGATAGCCAATATATAACCTGGAAGATATTCCATCTTAATTTACAGACGATCTCAAGAAAAAAAAGATGATGCATTAGAAAGTAGTGAACAAAGACCAGAAGAGTGTAGGATGACAAGAACATCAGACAGGAATAAAGCCATCGAATCAGTTTTCATAGCAAACCTGCATAGGGTTTCTAAGGAGTGGCTGATCGGTTTGAACCACCAACTCTTGCCTCCTTTCTGAGAGAGAAATACCCCAACCACTTTGGGTTCTGTATGAATTCCAGGTTAGGTGCCCAGAACAGACAAACATCTAGTCCTGTAGGAACTCCATCTAGGATTGAGTGATACCATCTAATCCCTGACCTCCCCATGATGTGAGATCTGTGGCTGGCAAGAGACACCAGAATTGTCTTCTTTCTGGGTCTGTTATCTGCCCTATTTTGCTTTGTTTTTTCCTTTCCATTGTTTTTGTTTATTTATTCTTTCTCCCTTGTTTTTGTCTCTCTTGATTTCCCTCCTTTCATTTTTTCTTCTTTTATGTAATTTTCTTTTCAACCACTGCTGATTCTTTCTTTCTTTCTTAATTATTTATTTTACCTCTCTTTATTTATTTATTTCCCATTTCTTGATATTACTCTCTGGTCTCTTTCCTTTTCATTCATTCTTTTCCATATTGTGTTTAGGTCTTTTACTTTCATTTTCTTTTCTCTTTTTATTACTTATTTCCCAATCCATATTTCATCTCTTTGCTTTATGTATTCTTTCCTAGCATTTCCTTTCTTTTTTCAAGGTCAAAGAAGTAGATTTAAACCATGGAACCCAGAATTAGTAAGGTTGAAAATAAACCTCTCAATCCCAGTAAACTAGAAAAAACAGGCAGGAAAAAAAAAAAAGAATGGAAAAATATGAAGACAAATAAGTTATGGATGATTGGAGTTAAAGAACAGAAAGAGACAAAGAGAAGCATAGAAACGTTCATCAAAGAGCTACTGGAAGAAAAATGCCCTAACATCATGAAAGACAAGATTCAAGATTCAAGAAACTAAACAAACCCCAAACAGGGTAGACCCCAAAAGAAAATCACCAAGGATTATAATAATCAACCTTTCCAAAATCAAAGATAAGGAAGGAATTCTTAAAGCAGGTCAGGAAAATGAAGAGTTATGTACAAAGGAGAACCAATATGAATAAGCTTTGATTTCTAGCATGAACCGTGCAAGTAAGAAGGTAATGGGAAAACAGATACAAATTTTTTTTTTCTGAAAGAAAAAAAATTGCCAACCAATAATCATATCCAGCAAAACTGTCCCATAAATATGATGGTGTAATTCGAATATTCCCAGATAAACAGAAATTAAATGAATTAAAAAAAAATAAAAAACAACAAAAATAAAACAGAACAACTCTACAAAACATAATAAAGGGATTCTTTTGGACTAAAAAACAACAACAACTAGGGACTGAAATACCCAGCAACATCACCAAGAATTCAATCCAGATATAGAAGTATCCAAAATAAAAC
>NW_006408875.1:2173332-2189950 GCF_000296735.1 Chrysochloris asiatica | reverse complement strand
GACTAAGGTGCACCTGACCCAAGCCATGGTATTTTCAATAACCTTATTTGCATGTGAAAGCTGGACAGTGAATAAGGAGGACCTTAGAAGAATTGATGCTTTGAGTTATGGTGTTGGAAGAGAATACTGAAAGTGCTACCAAATGAACCAACAGATCTGTGTTGGAAGAAGTGCAGCCAGAATGCATCTTGGAGGCCAGGATGGCCAAACTTCATCTCTCATACTTCAGACAGTCAGGAGGGACCAGTCGTTGGAGAAGGATATCATGTTTGGTAAAATGGAGGGTCAGAGAAAAAGTGGAAGACCCCCAGTAGGATGGATTGGGAAAGTGGCAGTATCAAATGGGCTGAAATGTGGCAAAAATTGTGAGGTTGGCCCAGGACCAAACCATGTTTCATTCTGTTGTTCATAGGGTCGCTATGAGTCGGTACTGACTCAATGGCACCTAACAACAATAACAAACTAAATTATTGTGGCACTGTGGAATAATGCATCAGACTGCAAAGTTGTTTGAACTGCAAAGTTGGTGGTTCAAGCTCGCCAGCTGCTCTTTGGAAACCCTATACGGGGTTACTATGGGTAGGATCAACTTGACGACACTTAACAACAACAATAACTAAATTATGTGTTTTCTTTCACTCACTGTAGCCACAAATCCATATACTTTGGAAAACAGCAGCCAAAGGTTTTTGCAAATGTTAGTAGCAGAACTACTCTGTAAAGCTTTGGGAAATCTGATTTTCACATTTCATCTAAGCACATTTCCAGCATGAAGATATGACTGTGTTAACAAACTGATACTCTCCATCAATACGTTCATTTCTATTATTTCTGTGGTTTAACTAGATACAAGATAATTAGGAAAGAAAAAAATGATGAAATACATAAGAAGGTTGTTGTTGTTATGTGCTGTGGAGTCAATTCCAACTCCTAGCAATCCTGTACAGGGTTTCTGAGGCTGTAAATCTTTACGGGAGCAGAAAGCCTCATTTTTTTCCCATGGAACGACATAAGGTTATGCATCTTTATTTGTATCTTTTTTCTTTTTAATATTGAAGCAGGAACACTTAGACAAATTCAAATGTGCACTGAACTTGTACCTGGACTTGGTTCAATGTCAAACCAGATGTTGTAATTGCTATTTTACTTTCAGAATTAATTTTTTAAAGCACCATCTTCAGTCCCTTCTGCAAAATATAAATTTACTTTATTGTTGAGCCTCCTGTGAGTATTCAAACTCATTTTTCCCCATATACTTTTAGCTGTTGCATCATGAAAAACTGTCATTACAATATCCTCGAAGCCTACTGAGTAATTTTCAGTTTTAATTAAAAACAACAGACAAACAAACAAACAAACAGCATCATGAAAAACTGTCATTACAATATCCTCGAAGCCTACTGAGTAATTTTCAGTTTTAATTAAAAACAACAGACAAACAAACAAACAAACAAACAAAAAA
This sequence comes from Chrysochloris asiatica, assembly GCF_000296735.1. NCBI lineage: Eukaryota > Metazoa > Chordata > Mammalia > Afrosoricida > Chrysochloridae > Chrysochloris > Chrysochloris asiatica. The sequence continues at coordinate 2,188,488 of NW_006408875.1, read as the reverse complement.
ACAACCCCAAAACACTACCAGTACAAAATTTCAACTAGAGTATCATGATTTATAAGTAGGCAATCTGAATTGTTATTTTGTTTGTTCTGATGTTTAAACCACATCAACATGAAATAAATCTATATTTTAAACTTCTATTTATCAATGCACTGAAAATTAATCTGTTAGGAAAGTTGACATATCTTCTCCAGAGGATATTTCTAGTATTAGAACCTCCACAATCTTCTAATACTTCATTAAATTTAAACCGTTCACATTTGTTGTCATCTGATTTGCATAGTAATTCTTTTGCATCTCACTATGAATATATATTTTATATTATAAATTCTCTAGAATATCATTGTTTATGGGCTCATTTACTCATTCATTCATTCAATAAATATTTATCAAGTGCCTGCATACACCAGATAAGGCACGGAATGCTGGAAATACAGCAATGAACAAAATTAATGAAGTTATTTCTCCTTCTCCATAACAAGTTACATGTTTCCTTACTCCATAAATCAATGCCTAACATCTGTAATAATATAAATAACAAACAGTCTCAAAGCATAAGTTATAGTTATATGGGACTCTAAAATCTGAAGCACTTGGTATGTGCAAATTAAGCGGTCTGAAAGTGAAGTCTGAACTCCATAATAAAATCTTAATATGAGTCTAGCTAGACTCCATGCTAAATTTTAAAGCTGCCTTTTCTAATACCAGTTTCTATAACCTTTGTGAAAACCTAACTATATATCATAAAGGAAACATTTTTTTATGTAGTCTGGCCAATGCAGGATGCAGTAACACTATCAATGAATTATCAAAAGCATTATAATTGAATCTTCCTCACAATGAACCCCCAGTAAAAGACATACTTGGAAAACATGCTGTGCCCTTGCTATGTAACTATCCTGTAATTAACTGAAAAGTGCATATATTTCTGACTGTGTACCTTTATCTAATTATGTAACTCCACATATATATTATCTACCAGTCTCTGCCAAGTTCCTACTCTGAGATAACCTGCCTTAAGCTTCCCTGATTGTCTTTCACCTAATATGATTTTGTAGCTTTAGTTTCTGCTTCAGCTGTATAGGAATGTTTGTTCTTTTTGCTATATATTCCCCAAGAAATAGGAGCCATGACATGGGTAGATAAATGCACACAATGTTGATAGCAGCAAAATTCACAATAGTAAAAAGATTGTTGTTGTTGTTGTTATGTGCCGTGGAGTCGGTTCTGACTAATAGCGGACCCTGTACAGGGTTTCCGAGGCTGTACATCTTTATGGGAGCAGAAAGCCTCATCTTTCTCCTTCGGAACTGCCGACCTTGAGGTTAGAAGCCCGATTCATAAACACTATACTACCAGAGCTCCTTAGAGACAGACTAAATGTCTATCAGTGGAAGAATGGAAAAACAAATTTGGGTACATATGCATAATGAAATACTATGCAATGATGAAGAATAATGATAAATCTATGAAACACTTCATAACATGGATGAACCTAAAGGACATTATGCTGAGTGAAATTGGACAATCAGAAAAGGATTGTATGAGACCACTATTGTTGAAACTCAAGAAAATGTCTTCATGCTAAAAGAAACATTCTTGGATGGCTATCAGAGGTAGGAGGGCAGGGAGAGTAATTCATAAGCTAGAGGATAGAAACATGTTAATTCAAGTGATGAGTAGGGCAATATACAAGAAGAGGAAGGTTGACAGAAGACCGATGAAGACTGGTGAGACTCAAGGAAGAAATCAAGGGTTAACTGGGCATAAGGTAAATACTTCTATATATATACAGCCCTGGAACAGCAATGTTCTATAAATAGAAACATGAACAGATAAGCAGTCTGAACAGGTATGGGATGAAGAATGGGAGTAAACTCACTAATATATAAGGATTTGAAAGGATATTTTTACATGGATATTTACCTTTGCTGAAAAACACAACTATGAATATGGTGAAACATACAGTGGATTAAATCATGAAAATGTCTTGAATATTTTTAAACATCTTAAGGCTATGAATTGCTGGGCCTTTGGATTCAGGATCATAGTCTCAGGGAATACCACGGTGAATTGGCATAACATAGTCTACAAAGACAATATTCTATATCCAACTTTGATGAGTAGCAATTGGGATCTTCAAAGTTCATGAGTAGCCATCTAAGGTGCAACAATTGGTCTCTCCATGTTCGTAAAAAAGAAATGTGATGAAAATTGAAGATGCTTGGAACCAACTAGTCTGATGGACCAACAGAACATGTGAATATCAGTTATCACAAGCCTGAGATCAGAAGAGCTAAATGGTGCCTGGCTACCAATACCAAGTGCTCTGAAAGGGTTCACATTAGAAGGTCCTGGATAGAGTGGGAGAAAATATGGGCAAACACCAAAATTATGAATAATAGTAATAAAAAAGTCCAACTTCCTGATCAAAAGAGACTGAGGAATCTGAGACCATGTCCCTTGGGCACCCTTCTAGAAAGAAACTTACCCTCATTGCCCAATTTTCAGCTGAGGTTTACAGATGGGGGGAGGGTACAACAACACTAGTAAGGTATACACACCATAGAATAGTCAACCACTTAAGATCAAAAGGGCAACATTTACCTAAGGAAAAAGTTGAGAAGGGATAGGAAAAAGGGTAGAATGGAAATAAGAACTACAGTGAGAAACCGATTGCAATCATTGAGATGAAACAAAGTGAAGGGTTTATTGAATATAAAACTGATGATCATCTCTATAAACCTTCACTCAATTCACAACACAAAGTACCTCCTTTGGGTACTCCCTATTGCTGTTCCATACAATGAACATTGGAATGTTACAGCCAAGAATTCTTTAGAATGGTGATGGCAATTGTATGGTGGTTTAGAGTTAAGTAAACTCACATTTTTGGTGCAGAACATTGTAAGTTAAGGGATCCCATTTAAAGCAGGACCAATGGAAGGCATTGCATCAATGGAATTTTGAAGTTTCAAAAAAACATTCAAAAAGTAGACAACATACTAATGCATCCAAACAAGTTGAGATCAAGGAATTGCAATCACAGAGTTCTATAAATACCTCCAATAGCCAGCTCTATGATTTGTAGACCTAGCCCTTCTGACCACGGCTGTTGTCCCCCTCTGCTCCCTCTACTCCATCAGTTCCTCTAGCCTCCACTTCACTTTACCTTTCTCTGGTGTGGTGCTGCAGGATAATGTGCTGGACCACAAGGTCAATCTGAGCCACAAGGTCGGTGGTTCAAACTCACTAGCTGCTCCCTGGAAACCCAATGCAGGGTTGCTATGAGTCGGGACCAACTGATGGCACTTAACAACAGCAAGAACAAATGAATTATTGCTGTTGTTAAGTGTCATTGAGTTGGTTCTGACTCATAGAAATCCTATATAGGGTTTCTGAAGAGAAGCTGATGGGTTTAAACTGCTGACCTTGTGATTAGCAGTCCAATGCCTATCCTACAACACCACACCAGGGCTCCATGAATATAAATAGTAGTGGTGGTTGGGTACCACTGAGTTGGTTCTAACTCATTGTTGTTGTTGTGTACCGTGGAGTCGGTTCCAACTCATAGCGACCCTGCATAGGGTTTCCAAGGCTGTAAATCTTTACGGTAGCAGAACGCCTCATCTTTCTCCCGCGGAGCAGCTGGTAGTTTCAAACTGCTGACCTTGCGGTTCGCAGTCAGATTCGTAACCACTACGCTACCAGAGCTCCTTGAGCAACCCTGTTTCTGAGGCTATAAGTCTTTATAAGGAGTAGAAAACCTTATCTTTATCTCACAGAGGAACTGACAGATTTGAATTGTTGGCCTTGTGGTCAGAAGACCAAATCATATTCCACTATGCTACCAGGGATTCCTAAGAATAGAGGTGTTATTGCTTGTTATTATTGTTAGGTGCTGTTGACTTGGTACTGACTCACAGTGACTGTATGCACAACAGAAGGAAACACTGCCCGGTTCTGCGCCAACCTTACAATTGTTACTATGCTTGAGCCTACTGATGTTGCCACTGTGCCAAACCATCTCTTTGGAGGTCTTCCTTTTATATGCTGACTCTCCACTTTATCAAACATGATGTCCTTCTTCAAGAACTGGTCCCTCCTGATAATATGGCCAATGTATGAGAGATAGAGTCTAGTCATCCTGACTTTCAAGGAGCATTCTGGCTGCACTTCTTCCAACACAGGTTTGTTTACTCTTTTGGCAGTTCATGGTACTTTTAATATTCTCCTCCAACATCAAGATTCAAATTCATAAATTCTTCCATGGTCTTCATAGAATAATAGAAGTAAACTCCCTTAAGCCAAATAATACTACCCATCAAAACTTTATACTGAAAATGTGAAAGCTCTCTGAACTTCCTAACAAGTGCATGAACAAACAAAATGTATCATTTTATTACAATGGTATCTCGAAGATAATGTATTAGATAAATATTGAAATTACAATGCATACTCATTTGGATTCTTCATTGAATTTTTTTAATGTTTTATAATGAATTGAGTGAAGGTTTACAGAGCAGATCATCAGTTGTACTTTCAACACTTTACTTTTTTACATGGTTGCAATCCTCTAAGGAGCTCTGGTAGTGTAGTGGTTATGAATCGGGCTGCGAACTGCAAGGTCAGCAGTTTGAAACTACCAGCTATTCTGCGGGAGAAAGATGAGGCGTTCTGCTCCCATAAAGATTTGCAACCTCAGAAACCCTACACAGGGTCACTATGAGTCGGAACCAACTCCACAGCACATAACAACAATAACAATCCTCTCTCTGTACCAACAGTTAACAGCATTTACCACTACTCACTTTAACTATTGCCTACCTCCCTTTCTGCTTTATGTCTTGCTTCATTCATCGTTCTTCTCCTAACCTCCCTCTTGTTGAATATTGACAGCCCCGTTACCCATGTTAACATGTCTTCCCTCTAGCCCATGAAAAATGTTCCATTCCCCATCCCAACCCCAATAACTATTATAGTTTCTTTCTTTTATCAAGAAAATCTTTTTTGTTGTTGTTTTTTTTAGTTTTTAAACTGATCTCATACAATGTTTGTTCTTTTGTAATTGATTAATTCACACAGCATAATGTCTTTCAGGTTCAACTATGTTATGAGATGTTTCACAGATTCACCATTATTCTTCAACATTTTGTAGTATTCCATTGTGTGTATGTGCCAAAGTTTGTTTAACCATTCTTCTGTTGATGGGCATTGAAGCTGTCTCCATCTTTTTGTTATATCTCTTGTAGACAGTCTATTAAAGGATCCTATTTTCTTATTCATTCTGCTCTTTTTTGTCTCTTGACTAGTACATTTAACCCATTTACATTCAGTGTAATTACCAAGTTGTTGTTGCTGTTGTTGTTAGGTGCCATCTAGTCCATACCTTATAGTGACCTTATGCACAGCATAGTGACTCACAGCAGAACGAAACCTCATTAGCATTGCCACGCTTGAGCCCAATGATGCTGTCACTTTGCCTATCCATCTCGCTGGGGGTCGTCCTCTTTTTTCTGACATTCCACCCTACCAAACATGATATCCTTCCCCAGTGACTGGTCCCTCCTGACAATATGTCCGAAGTATGACAGACGAAGTTTGGCCATCCTGGCCTCCAAGGAGCACTCTGACTTCCTCCAACACCGATCTGTTGGTTCTTTTGGCAGCCCATGGCATTTTCAGTGTTCTCCTCCAACACCGTAACTCAAAATCATCTATTCTTCTACAGTCTTCCTTATTCACTGTCCAGCTTTCGCATGTACATGAGGTTGTTGAAAGTACAATGGCTTGGGTCAGGCGCACCTTAGTCCTCAAGCTGACATCTTTGCTCTTCAAAACTTTAAAAAGGTCTTGTGCAGCAGATTTGCCTAATGCAATACGTTGTTTGATTTCTTGACTGCTGCTTCCACGAGTGTTGATAGTTTATCCAAGAAGAATGAAGTCCTTGACAACTTCAATCTTTTCTCCGTTGATAAGAATGTTGTTTATTGGTCCAGTAGTGAGGATTTTTGTTTTCTTTATAGTTTTCATCTTCTGTGTGCCATTTTTTTGAGGGGGGGTGTTGCCACTGGTTTCTTTCCTTCACATAATTCCTATGCTGAATTCATTTTGTGTTGGGTTTTCTTTTCATTTTCATTTCTGTTGCATAAATGTTTTCTGAATCTTTCTGATATTCCTCTTGTTATTTTTATTTTGATGTGGAGGTATATTATTTTTCTTTGAGGTCACCCTATAATTTATTAAATTGTTTCCCTGCTTAAAATAGTCTCTTTTATCTTAAAATCTACTTGATTCCAAAATGTCATTTGGACATTCTGTATCAGCACTATTCTTTCTTTTTGCTTTGTTAAACATTTGATGTCATTATACATTGATGTCTCTGCTTCCTTATTTTCAGTCTTGTAGGACACCTTGTGGGACACTGTAGGTTAAAATTCACTGGACTGCAAGGTTGGTTTGAACCACAAGGTAGGTGGTTCAAGCTCACCAACAACTCCTTGGAAACACTATATGGAGTTGCTGTGAGTCAGAACCAACTCAACGATACTTAACAACAACAGGGTTTGTTTTATTTTAAATTCTTCTATATCTGAATTAGGAGTTCTGGTAGTGTAGTGGTTATGAGTTGGGCTGTTAACCAAAAGGTCAGCCGTTTGACTCCACCAGCAGCTCTGCAGGAAGAAGAAGATGAGGCATTCTGCTCCTATAAAGATTTACAGCCTCGGAAACCCTAAGCAGGGTAGTTATGAGTCGGAACTGACTCCATGATACACCACTACCACCACTACTATATCTGGATTGTTTTCTGGTGGTGTTATCATTTATAGTAATCTCAGGTGGTTGTCTGCTGTTATTAGTTCTCAGTCCAAAGAACACCCTTTAGCATTTTTTGTAAAGTTGGTCTGGTCATTACAAACTTCTTTCATTTCTGTTTATCAAGAAATGTCCTAATTTTGCCATCATATTTGAGGGATAGCTTTGTTAGGCATACAATTCTTGATTGGCAATTTTTTTTTTTTTCTTTCAGAGTATTGTATACGTCTTCCCATTGTCTTTCTTACCTGCATGGTTTCTGCTAAGAAATCAGAACTTCTTTCCTTGTCTTTGATTTTGGTAAGTTTGATTATGACATGTCTTGGTGATTTTCTTTTGGGATTTTTCTTGTTTGAGGATTGTTCAGCTTCTCGTACACTTATCTTGTCATCTTTCATGATGTTAGGGAAGTTTTCTTCCAACAACTCTTCAAAAATGTTCTCTGTGCTGTCTCTTCCTGTTATGGAATTCCAATCACTTGTAAGTTATTCTTTTTTATGCTGTCCCATATAACTCTTAGGATTTTTTCATTATTTTTTTTACTGTTCTTCTAGCGTACTAGTCTTGAGAGATTTATCTTTAAACTCACTAATTTTGGCTGCCATTGACTTGCATTTACTCCTTTGCTTTTTCAGTGTATTGTCCATTTCCGAGATCTTAGCATTAATCTTCTACATTTCTAATTGCAGGTTTTTGTACTGTTTCAAATTTTTCATTTATCTTGTCTGTTTGTTCTTGTAACTATTTGCATTAATTCTTCTAGTTTTTATTGTGTTCTCTTTGCTTTCCTTGATCTTTCTTTTAATCCTTTGAAGGTACCTAATTATCATTCTTTTTTAATTCTTTTTCAGTTAGTTCCATTACCTTTTCTTCCCAAGAAACATTTTCTAGCTCTGCATCTTGATCATTGGTTTGAGACATTCTCTCTTGTTTCTTCACATGAGCACGTGTTTCTGGGGCACTGTGGGGTTGTGACATTTGTAAAAACAAACAGTGGAGTTGTTGGACCTGGAGGGGACAAATCTCGGGGGGTGGGGAAGCTCCTGCAATTCAAGGAGCTCATAAGATGGTTGTGGGAAGGGTGTGAAAACAGAAGTGCAGGCCTTAGATGGATATTCAATTAGCCTTGCTTTTACCTATATTTGGGGCACTCAGAAGTAGTTCACGCGGTCCCTTGATGGAGCTGGTTTCAGCATCTGTTAGGACCACAGAGAAGCTGGGGACAGTGTGACTGGCTAAATTTGGTCTGGTGACTCTGCAGGTTGTCTAGGTCTGGAGCTGAGCCAACCTGAACCCAAGCACAAAACAGCATACCAAAGAGGTTCAACCAGACACCACCTCCCACTGGCATGGCTCTCAACCACATGACTCTGAACTCCTGTAGAACAGGATCTATGCTAGGAGATGGATGAGGGTGGAAGCTGGCTACACTTCTGGTCATCAGGGGAGAGCGGAGAAAAAGGAGATATTGCACCTTTTCCACCACCCGTGTATATCTGCTCTGCTAGGCCTTCATTTACTGCCAAAACTGCTCGCAAGATAGTTGACTTGTGTCTGGCTAGAAGTTCACCAGTCAGTCTACCTCCCTTGCCTTCCCTGCTCAGCTTCTCCACACAATAAAACATTCCATCCACTTCTCTAACATTTTTCTTTTTCTTTTCTTTCTTTCTTTTTTTAATGTTTTATTGTGAATTATGTGATAGTTTACATGGGAGAACATTAGCTTTACATTCTTCCTGTCGTATATTGTTTCATTGCCATGGCTACAATCCCCTCCATGCATCATCAACCAACCACAGGGTACACCCTGTGAGCCTGTCCCTCAGTTATGAGCACACAGCCCTCTCCCTTTCTGGGTCTAGAGTTCCCAGCTGCTCCATCTCTCCAAGTCATCATCTCTGCCTCCATCTCTGGCATCACTGCTTCTCTGGGTAGGGTCCCACTCTCTGTTCTTCTCCCTTGATGGTCCCAGGGACCTCCGCTCCTAGACTGAAAAGTTAATCACTCCCCTCCTTGCTACAAAATGTCTACCTTTACATTTCTAACCCTCACAATCAGTCCTGATAACAATTATTCACTATTGTATCACAAGATACCTATCCCCATTTCCTTTCATCAGCTCCACCTAGACAGATTGAATACTACTCAGTGGAGATTCTATCTTCCTCCATGCCCTCTGGATCTAGATTCCATCTTGAAAGATTGTTAGCCAGTCACTTGTTGCCTTTGAAGCCCCATCCCCCCCATTTTGGGTAGCCAATATCCAAGTTGCCCATCCCTGTCTACTCTGTGTATGGAAGGGGTGGGAATGATCCTTGATGTAAAGATTTGTTCCCTCTTTTGAGCTACTGCATCCATAGGTGTAGGTCAAGTTCATCAAACTGTATTAGATTACTCTTTTTTTCCTCTTCTTTCTTTGTATAGTTGAGCTCAGATCATCCAGTCACTGAAGCCAGGTCAAGTGGGTATTATTTTCAAGTGTTCTTGTGCATATGCCCTCTTGTCTTATCAGCTGGATGCTTCACTCTCCACTCTAGTCCTCTTGGCCATGTCACTGATTCTGGGCCCAAGAGTCCCCAGGTCTTGCCACGCTGCTAGCCAACCAGGTCTCCACCCAGGTTCACAGGAGTCTATTGAACGTTGTAGGGCTTATCTTGCAGCTTCATTGCTGTTTTTCCCTCATTTCCCCTTATCAGTAATGAACATAGTCACCAACTCGAGCATGTATTCCCATTGAGTCTTAGTCTTGGAAGAGGTCTAACATTTCTTATAAAGTTCAGGGTGCCAGAATTTCCATTGGTATCTGTTTTACTTTGTCTCTCATACCTGTGTTGTAGAAGGTCTGTGTAGTGCATCTATCTAATATGACATTTTGTTGAAAGATCGTCATTGAACTTTGTAAACATTTCTAGGAAAAAGACTACTTGTAGATGATCCAAGAATTAAATAAACTATACAGAGAACTTCCAGAGGTTCAAGCCAGATTTAGAAGAGGACGTGGAATGAGGAATGGACGTGGAATCATTGCTGACATCAGATGGATCTTGGCTGAAAGCTGAGAATACCAGGAAGATATTTACCTGTGCTTTATTCACTATGCAAAGGCTTTGAGTTGTGTAGATCATGACAATCTATGGACAACATTGCAGAGAATGGATATTCTAAAATACTCCTGAGAAACTCTGTACATAGACCAAGAGGCAATTGTTCAACCAGTACCATGGAACACCAAATGACTTAAAATTAAGAAAGGTGTGTGCCAGTATTGTATTCTTTCAGCATACTTATTCAATCTGTACCCTGAGCAAATAATCTGAGAAACTGTATTATAAGAAGAAGAATGTGACATTGGGATTAGAGGAAGACTTGTTAACAGCCTGCAATATATGGATGATACTCCTTGCTTGCTTGCTGAAAGAGAAGAGTTAAAATACTTACTGATGACAATTAAAGACCATAGCCTTTGGTGCGAGTTGCACCTCAATGTAAAGAAAACAAAAATCCTCACCACTGGGCAAATAAATAACACCACAATAAATGGAAAAAAGATTGAAGTTGTCAAAGACTTCGTTTTGCTGGGATCAAGCATCAACACTCATGGAAGCAGCAGTTAAGAAATCAAACAGTGTATTGCATTAGGCAAATGTGCTGCACAAGACCTCTTTAAAGTGTTGAAGAACAAAGATATCAGTATGAGGAGTAAGGTGTGCATGACCAAAACTATGGTATTTTCAATAACCTCAAATGCATGTGAAAGTTGGACAGTGAATAAGGAAGACCGTAGAAGAACTGATACATTTGAGCTATGGTGCTGAAGGAGAATATTAAAAGTACCAGGGACTGCCAAAAGAACAAACCAATCTGTGTTGGAAGAAATACTCTCAGAATTCTTCTTGGTGGCCAGGATGACCAGACTTCACCTCTCATGCTTCCGACATATTGTCAGGAGGAATTAGTCCTTGGAGAAGGATATCATAGTTGGTAAAGTGGAGAGTTGGAGAAAAAGAGGAAGACCCCAACAAGGTGGATTGGCAGAGTGGAAGCAGCAATCGACTCGGGCACAGTAAAGATTGTGAGGTTGGTCCAGGACCAGGCAGTGTTTTGTTCTGTTGAGCATAGGGTCCCTATTAGTTGGTACCAACTTGATGGCACCTAACAACAATTCAGATCACAAACTTTGTGCATCTTCTCAGATTTCCTTGATGCCTCCTTCTTCTATTTGGTTAATACTAGTACCTCATCTGAGATGAATTGTCCAACTATTTCAGTTTTGGATGCAATAGTACAAAAAAATATGTGGGCTCTGGCTTCTTGAGTGGCCACTGAAGTGCTAGATGATGTAACTCACTCTAATAATGTGAAAGTAAATCTAAAAGTATTGCTTTTTTGATTCCAGTTCATACATGCATGGGTTTCTTAAAAACAACAACAACAACAAAAACAATGAAAACATGTTTAAACATGTCTCTGTGTGGTTGCAGACATGTTCTCTCAGTAACACACTTGTCAAAAAGATCCAGTCACAATAGTGGCTTCTAAGGGGATCTACTGTGCCAGTTAACTTCAAAGCAGATAGCTCAGTTTAGGGGTGATGATGACTGGTTTTAGGTATCCCAAAGGAATGTTGATATTTTTTCTTGAAGGACACAGGGTGATCATGAGGGCTTATTATGAAGAAGTTTAATAAAACTGAAAATTGCATTGGTGAGGAAAAGGCCCAGAAAATTGTATCAAGGAAATTTTACCCATCACTACAATGAACCTCCTCATTTTTCAAGGGTAGCAAGGTCTGCCATATAAGAATTTTATTGATAACCTTACTTTATCTACCTATAACTCTGATCTTGCCCATCTGGATTTTTTTGTTACCCCAAATTTAAGAACATCTAAAAGGACATGTTTTGAGGATTACAAAACTCTCCTTTTCACATGGTGTAAATAGAGGAGCACAGGATTCTTTGGGAAAGGGTTAGAAAAATGGAAACTTTACCTTTAGACTAGGAGGCTATGTTGAGAAACAATGTTTCACACTTTACCATTTTTGTTTAATAAAGGTTTTTATGATTTTGTAGTAATACTTTTTTTTTACTTACTCTCATAAATATAACAGAATTTCTGCAGTTATTTAACTTTCTATGGGGTCAGTTCAACATTGGAAGATAAGTATGACAATTCTTGTCTTTTTCTTTATGAACTGAGCACTTTCAGAAAAGGAAGGATGCCAATTACAGGTGGCCCCAAAATAGTTAAATTGACTGCAAATTAATATCGAGGGAACTTACTCGTCAGGAGGAGTCCTGGTGTGGCAATGCAGGCTAATGTGCTGAACTGCAAAGTCAGTTTGAATCACAAGGTCGGCAGTTCAAGTTCACCAGCTTCTCCTTGGAAACCCTATACAGGATCTCTATGGGTCAGATCCAACTCGATGGCACTTAACAACAACAACAACCCATCAAGAGGGGGCATTTAAAGAGTTAACAGCAGGAAACATCAGAGGAAACTGGAAAGCATTCCCAGGATGTTCCCACCTTAGACTGCATACTAAAGAATTGGAAAACTTTCAGTTATGAACCCATGACAAGAAGAAAGAGAGAGAGAATGATTTTTAAGAAAGCCAAAAAAAAAAAAAAAATTTAGAACCAAGATTAGAAAAAGGAAAGAATTCAAATAAATATAGACAATGATAGAAGGTTAGTAGAAGGTTAAACAGAAGACTAAACACATGTCAAAAAATAGAAGAATATTCATTCTTCTATGGGTCTAAAAGTAAATGTGTTATGAGGCATATATAACAGAGAAAAAGAAAAATAGAATATTTTTGTTTGATATGATCATGGTTCTTATTTATCTGCAACTAAAGATTCAATAGGCTCATTAATAAAAATATTTTAAAAATTAAACTTTAAATAGCACATAATGCAAAGAATTGGGTTTCTTGCTGTTAACACAAGTTTTCAGTGTTACTGAGTAAAAGAGTTAAATTCTATTCTTACACAATTTGCTTTGAAGACTTTGTTTTGTTTTTGTAACAGAATAAATTCCAGAGTATAATAAATGATTCCTAACAATTTGGACCACAATTCATCAGTCAGTTTGTTGTACTGTGGTGGCTTGGGTGGTGTTGTCATCTGGCAGCTATGCCATTAGTAGGGTCACCAATAGTAGCCAGGTTTCAGCTAAGTTTCCAGACTAAGAGAGAGGAGGAAGAAGGAGAAGTAAACTACTTCTGAATGTTTAACAACTAAAACCTTATAAATAGCAATGGAACACTGTAATATAGCACCAGCATATTGAGTATTGAACCATTATGAATAGTACCAGAATATTGTCAGATATAGTGATGGAAGATGATTCTCTCAGGTTGGAATGCATTCAGAATACAACTAAGAAAGAGCTGTCTCTTCAAAAAGTAGAGCTGACTGTGATGACACTAATGGAATAAGACTCTACTTGCTTATGGGGTACAACTCAAAATGAGTAGTTTTAATAATCCCTTAATAATTGTACGTGGATGTACAAAGTATGAATCTAGGAAACTTTGAAGTTGTCAGAAGTAAAATGGAATACATAAAAATCAATATCCTAGCCATTAGTGAACTGAGAATGAACTGGTATTGTCCACTTTGAATCTGACAATCATATGATTTACATGCTAGAAATGACAAATTGAAGAGGTATCACATTCATCAAAAAGAACATATCAAGATCTGTCATGAAGTACAATGCTGTCTGTGATAGGATAATATCCATACACCTACAAGGAAGACCAGTTAACACAAGTGTTATTCAAATTTATGAACCAATCAATAAAGTCAGTGATGATTAAAATGAATTCTACCAACATCTTCAGTCTGAAATTAATCAAGCATATAATCAAGATGTATTCATAATTACTAGTGACTAGAATGCAAAAGTTGGAAACAAAGAGGAAAGATCAATAGTTGGTAAAGACACCCTTTGTGATAGAAATTTCTTGGAAAATGCATGACAGAATTTTGCAAGATCAATGATTCTTAAAAAATGCCTTTTTTAAACATAAAAGGCAACTATACACATGGACTTCACCAAATGAAATACAGAGAAATCAAATTGACATCTGGATTATTTGTAGAACATAGCAACATTGTTGTTGCTGTTGTTTAGTGCCATCGAGTCAGTTCCAACCCATAGTGACCCAGGAACAGCTGGTGAGTTTGAACCGCTGACTCTGTGGCTCAAAGTAACTTTGTAGTACAGGACATTGTAGTACATGTACTTTGTAGTACACTCACAGTGCCATACCAGGACTTCTAGACACAGGCTGTGTTCAGGCACAAAAAGCCTACAACACCCAATATTCCCAGGCAGTCTCCCATCCAATCCTGCTTAGCTTCTGAGCTCAGAAGAGATGGGCATATTCAACGTGGTATGGCCATAGACTCATTAACTACCTACAATATGCAGATGATACAACCTTGCTCATTGAAAAAGGAAAAGGACTTAATATATTTACTGATGATAATCAATATGGATTGAAGAAAACAAAAATCCTCCCAAATGGACCAATAAATAAAATCATGATGAATGGATATAAGGTTTCAAAGACTTCATTTTACTTTGATCTACAATAGACACTCATGGAATCAGCAGTCAAGAAATCAAATGAAATATTGAATTAGGCAAATCTGCTGCAAAAGATCTCTTTAAAGTGTTCAAATCACCTTATATGAATGTGAAAGTAGAATTACTGCGTTTGATTTATGGGAAGAAGTGGGCTCACTGTTCTTGAGTGGGGGGGATTGCATTCATTGAGATGAAACAAAGTTTATGATTTGTTGAATGTAAAACTGATCATCTTTTCTTTAAACCTTCAGACAATTCACTTTTTTTTTAATGTTTTATTGTGAATTATATGATAGTTTACATGGGAGAACTTTAGTTTTACATTCATTCCATCGTACATCATCTCATTGCCATGTTTCCAATCCCCTCCAGGCATCACCAACCAACCAAAGGGTATATCTTAGAAACCCGCCCCCTACATTATCCCCTCCTGCCCCCCCACAGTTTTCGGACCACAGTCCCTTTCCCTCTCTGGATCCCAAGTCCCCAGCCACCTCATCACTCCACGTCATCGTCTCTGTCTCCATCTCAGGCATCTCTGTTTCTCTGGGTAGGGTCCTGCTCTCAGCCCTTCTCCGTTGATGGTTCCAGAGACCTCCACTCCTAGACTGTACAACTAATCACTCCCTTCCTTGTTACAAAATATCTACCTTTGCATTCCCAACCCTCACAATCCATCCTGATAAACATTATTCACTACAGTATCACGAGTTACCCATCTGTATTTCCTTTCATCAGCTC
>NW_006408875.1:2171866-2172319 GCF_000296735.1 Chrysochloris asiatica | reverse complement strand
GTACCATCTGCATATCGCACGTTGTTAATGAGTCTTCCTCCAATCCTGACGCTACATTTTTCTTCATAGAACCCAGCTTCTCGTATTATTTACTCAGCATACAGGTTGAATAAGTAAGGTGAAAGAACACAACCTTGTCTCACACCTTTCCCAATTTTAAAACATTCAGTGTTCCCATGCTCTGACTCATAGTGACTCCGTATAGGGTTTCCAAGAAATACCTGATGAGTTTGAACCACCAACTATGTGGTTCAAACTGACCTTGAGGTCCAGCACTTTATCCCACAGTGCCACATTGTGACTGGATAGCCAGTCAAGGACTACTTATTAGCTCAATAATGTACCTGATGCCTGCTCATAGGCAGCCCACTCATGGAATGGTCAAGAGTTAGCTGGGCTATATTTGAACTTGTCCTTGCCCATAATGAAGTCCTTGTTGTTGTTGTGAAGTGC
>NW_006408875.1:2169387-2171296 GCF_000296735.1 Chrysochloris asiatica | reverse complement strand
TTTTCCCCACTCCATGTGGTAGCCTGGCACCATCTAGTTCTTGTCTCAGAGTTGTGAAGACTAATGTTCACATGCTCTATTAGTACAATAGATGATTAGTCCATTGGACTAATAGCTTTCAAGTATTTTCAATTTCATCACTTTTTTCTTCTACACTTGTAGAAACCAATAGTTGCACCTTAGATAGCTTCTTATGAGTTTGTTAAGTCCCAGTACTAATCATCAAAGTTGGATGTAGAACACTGTCTATTTGAACTATGTTATGTCCATTTATCATGGGGTCCACTGAGACTATTGTGTTGAGCCCCTAGGCGAAGCAACTCATTGTCTCAGGTGTTTGGTAATGTCTAAGAAGTTTCATCATTTTGTCTCGTGTATGCTCGACCACATTCAAAGCTGTGTTTGCAGCAAAGGTGAATACCCATATACAAATATCCTCTATCAAACCCATATCTGTTTGTGGGCATACTTCTATTCTCCCTCCCATACCCATTCAGCCTGTATATTTGTCCATGTATCTACCTGAGTGTTGTTGTAGAATTGTGTGTACAGCAGTATTTACATCTATCCCCTTTAACCCATACATTTTTCCATGTGTTTTCACCTGTCTTCCTCATTGTTCTGCCAACCTCCCTTTTTTATATCACCTTCCCTGTCACCTGAGGTGAACTGCTTCCTTAAAGGTTGCAATCAATAATGCTGTGGGATAGCTCTACTTCAAAATACATGGGGGTCACCATATGTTTGAATCAACTCAATGGCAGTGATTTTTGTTTGTTTGTATGTGTGTTTCTTTTGTTATGTTTATTCAAAATAGAGATTCAACTATTTTACTTCAAGGGAAAAAAAAATTAAAATATGAATTTAAAAACAAATTCCATGTCTCTTATTTATTTATTTTTCTTTTACTCTTTGTTTCTCATTTCTAGCCATTCAGAGAGAGCTGAGCCCTGTGGTCTCCTCTTGAACAGTCGTAGTGGAAATCTTCCCATCCTTCTCATCTAGGAATATCTGATGAGTTCCATTCTTCACATCCAATTCTGAATACTATTGATTCTCTACTTACTGACTAGAGCCTCCTGCATATTAGAGATAGTGTATTGATCTACTTTTCTATCTGTCTACTCTGATCTACACCAATTCTAATTTACCAGACCGCATAACAGGGGATATATATGGCCTCTAAGATTCAGATATAAGGCTATTGATTGAACATTATTTAACACATTCTCTAAAACCATATTACAGTATTATCCTTATAAAAGAATCCTTTCTAGAAGCACTAGGATTTTACAATACTGGATACTGCTGCTCCTTTTTTACACAGCTCCTAACACATCCAGTGGCTGTACACTCACAATTAGTGGTGGACTGGTAAAAGTTTAACAACTGGCTCTCTGGGAGAAAACAAAACAAACTCAAAACTTTTAATTTGCAACATTTGCTAATTTCTAGAGTATGTTGTTGTTAAGTGTCGTCGAGTTGGTTCTTACTCATAGCAACCCTGTATAGAGTTTCCAAGGAGCAGCTGGTAAGCTTGAACCACCAACCTTGCAGATCAAACTAACCTTGCAGTCCAGCACAATAAATTCTTCCTTTATGATGATTCCAGTTTACTCCCTACTCCTTAGTCCCACCTTAATCCTTACTTCTTAGTTTCACCTTAATCCTTTTTGTTGTTGTTGTTAGATGCCATTGAATCAGTTCCAATTCATAGTGACCCCATGCACAACAGAACAAAACACTGCCCAATCCTGCACCTTCCTCACAACTGGTACTATGCTTGAGCCCACAGTTGCTGCCACTGTGCCAATCCATCTCATTGGGGGTCATCCTCCTTATTATTGTCCCTGCATCTTACCAAGCATTATGTCCTTCTCCAGGGACTGGTCCCTCCTGATAATACATC
>NW_006408875.1:2166076-2168577 GCF_000296735.1 Chrysochloris asiatica | reverse complement strand
AACAACAACAACATACATTGCCTGATTTCTTTACTGCTGTTTCCATGATTGTTGATTGTGGATGCAAGTAAAATTAAGGCTTTGACAACGTCGGTGTTTTCTCCATTTATCGTGATTTTATTTAATGGTTCAGTTTTGAGGATGCGTGTTTCCTTCACATTGAGGTGCACTCCATACTGAAGGTTGTAGTCCTTGATCTTCATCAATTAAGCATTTTAAATCCTCTTCACTTCTAGCAAGAGATTAAAGAGATCTGAGATCCATCTTTGTGCCCATTCCAAAGAGATGCGAATCGATGGAGTGTGGAAATCATTGAAATATATCATTAATATCACATGTAAGTAAAATTATTCTAAAGATAATTCAAAAAATGGTTACAGCAGTATGTCAACAAGGAGTTGCCAAAAATTCAAACTGTACTCAGAAGAAAATATAGAACTAGGAATATCATTGCTGACATAAAATGGATCTTGGCTGAAATCAGTGAATACTAGAAAGAAGTTTATTTGTGCTTTATTAACTATGAAAAAGCATTCAAATGTGTGGTCATGATAAACTATGGATAGTTCAATTGTGCTCATGAGGAACATGTTCAAAGAACAAGAAGCAGTTGTTTCAACAAAACAAGGGGAAACAGAAGGATTTAAAGTCAGGAATGGTGTGAATCAAGGTTGTATCCATTCACCATACTTGTTCAATCTGCATGCTGAGCAAATAATCAGAGAAGATGAATTATATGACAAAGAACAAAGCAACAGGACTGGAGGAAGACTCATTAACCTTAATCCTTACTCCCAAATTAATCCTTTTTCATTAACAAGTCACTTCAAAATGGGTCCATAATCACATGGTGGTGGTGGTGGTGGTTTAGTGCTATAGAGTTCACTCCGACTCATAGCGACCCTGTATAAGGTTTCCAAGGCTGTAAATCTTTATAGGAACAGAAAGATTCCTCTTTCTTCCCTGGAGTGACTGGTAGGCTATGGTTTACATTACATCACAGAATGGAGGACTATGACTAGAAAGCCATAATAAATAATTAATTGTCTTAAATGTGCCAATATTTAGAAGTGCTTCCCTTGGTTCTCCCACTATTGTTACTTAAGTGTTTGCCTGTGCTTCCTTCAATATTAGCATATGTGCCCAGAATGCTGCCCAATGGACATTAACCAATTTTTATGGGAGACCTCCAGAGGTTTGGGGCTATGTGTCTTTTGAATTCTTTTGTCATGTGACCTGACGTACCTGCATCTTCTCAAGCACTAGGATGAATCTCTAGATTTCTGAAGCTAGACACCATAGAGTTACTCCCTGAACTAGAGAAAAAAAAAAATAGAGAGAGAAAGGCTTTGCCAAAGTGTCTTTGCTTTCTAATATTGCTATATCAGAAATACCACAAGCAGATGACTTTAAGAACCAGAAATTTATTCTCTCACAGAACAAATGAAAGTCCTGAAAGTGTTACTCTGTTCATGTCATCATGGTCAACTCTATTTTGAGGTGGCATCACATTCCCAGTCATATTTTGCGTGTCTTCCAGTCTGAGGGGTTCATCTTCTGGTACTATATGTTACAATAGTATGGTACTATTCATGATGTTTAAATATTCAATATTCTGGTGCTGACAGAATTTAACTGCTTTTTGTAAGGTTTTCAGTGAATAAACATTCCGAAGCAGTCTGCTTTCCTTCTTCTGAGTCTGTCTTAGTGTTGGAAGCTCAGCTGAAACATGTCCACCATGAATGATCCTGTCAGCATTCACTATACTAGTGACATAGCTTCCAGAATCACAGTAACACACAAGTGACCACTGTATGACAAACTGACGGATATATTTTCACCAAAAATGGCACTGTAAAGAAGTCAAAGTTGCTCTGAGGATAAAGAGTTTCTGTGATAACAAATGTTTGCTCTCCATTCACAAACTATAGTTCTTAATGAAATAAATGATCATAAACACATTTAGGTAGCACATATATGATGTACAATTTAAGACCAATTATAATGTGTCACTTATGTGCTGCTCAGTCAACACTAAAAACACTTTTGAAAATGGATGCCTCATATATCTTTTCTTGAATCTGTTAAGAATAACATTGTCAATACTATCTGTGAGCCCAACAATGTTGAGATACCATCAGGACCATCCCTAGCAAGATGGAGATAACATTTTTCTATCTAATGTTTCATAATTTTGCCTTTTTAACTATGTGACTCAAAGAAACTGAATCACTCATATCCCATTCTTCAATATCAAATATATATATAGCCAGGTTTATAATATTCCTGAAGTCCATTTTTTTCTAAATTAAAATAGTGATCTTGAGATTATGAATCTGAAATAATGCCTCATGCTTTGACTCACTTAGTTATCCCATTATATTACCAAAATTAATTTTATTGAATACATAAGCATGTATGCATACAAGTACACACATACACGTTCACAAACCCATACACCTATATTTGTTGTTGTTGTTAGGTGCCATCAAGTTGGTATT
>NW_006408875.1:2163054-2164536 GCF_000296735.1 Chrysochloris asiatica | reverse complement strand
CTGGACAATTAATAAGTAAGGCCAAAGAAATTGGTGCATTTGAATTATGGTTTTGGTAAAGAATATTGAATATACCATGGAATGCCAAAAGAAGAAACAAATCTGTTTTGGAAGACATTCAATCAGAATTTCCCTTAGAAGCAAGGATGGTGAGTCTTTGTCTCATGTATTTTAGACGTGTTTTCAGGAGGGATTAATCCCTGGAGAAGGACATTAGGCTTGGTACAGTAAAGGGTCAATGAAAAAGAAATCCCTCAAGGAGATGGGCCGACACAGCAGCTACAACAATGGCCTTAAACACTATAGGAATGGTTATGAGGATAGTGCAGGAGTAAGCAGAATTTTGTTGTGTTATACAAAGGGTCACTATGAGTTGGTATCGAGTGGATAACATCTAACAACAACATGCATAACACACACACACTTAAGTGACCAAGTATAACTGAAGACTATGAATACACCAATTTTTTGTTCTGAATTTGGAGTTTTTAAGGAGCTGTTTTACTTATCAAGTGTTACTATTACAGAAATATCACAAATGGTTTGCTTTAATGAACAGAAATGTATTTTCTCACAGTGTTGTTGTTGTTGTTGTGAAATGCCATTGAGTCGGTTCTGACCCATAGTGACCCTGTATAGGGTTTCCAAGGAACAGCTGGTGAGTTTGAACCACCAACCTTGCAGTTCAAGTGGCTTTGCAGTCTGGTACATTAACCCACAGCTCCACACCAGGACTTAAAAGTCAAAATTCAAGGCACTAGCTTTAAGGAAGACTTTCTCTCAGTTGGATCTTTGTTATAGACTTGTAAAAAGGGCACCATCCATCTCCCATATCACTCATACCAAGTTGGGTTTGCTAATTCATTTCATAAATGGTCACAGAGAATTCACAGTATCCTCACAGTTATGGGTCTTATTAAGGAACTCAGCCAGCTATAATCCAGGGTCAGAAATGTTCAGACACAGTTCTCCCAGTCACAATAGCCTCTCCTCTTCCATCCCACAAGGCTCTCTCGATGGCCATTGGCCCTTTGGCCTACCCTTGAGCAGTAATGTTATAAAGCTCTTTTAGGACTGCTAATAAATGTCAAAAGGGCACTCCACTTGACTTTAAAAGTCAGCTGAAAGCACTTAACTCTAGCTTTGTGAGTCAACAAATTTAGCTCCCCAGTTAAGTGTCTGAAGGAATCCCACTCCCCAAGTGAACCTCCTATCGAAAGGCACTAGGCTTCACTTGTTCTGTGGCCCGGGAATTTCACCACTTTGTTTGGTGTCCTGGCTCTTGTTCCTTTGCCACTCCCATGCTACTCCTCTGGTTTCACAGTGTTCTATCCCTGGGTTGAAGAGGTTCAGTGCTTCAAGATCTCAGGTTCCAAATGACATGCTGTCCTCTTAGTCGAGGAAGATGGCAAAACTGACAAACCACAATTACCCTGCTAACAACCAATCATAACCCATAAGTATTTTCCCCACCTTCTCTTA
>NW_006408875.1:2144033-2162509 GCF_000296735.1 Chrysochloris asiatica | reverse complement strand
TGGCACACCACTACCATGGCTAATGCCCACCCCAGATAGAAGAGACATTAAATAATTCACTGCACCACTCATAGCATCTCTCTCCCCATCTGTGCTTGTTTGATCTGCTCAAAAAGAATGACTCAAGACACACCCTATACTAATTCTGCCTTATTAACATAACAAATATAATCCATTCCCAAATGGTTTTATAGTCACAGGTAGGGTATAGGGTTTAGAATTTAACACACATATTTTGGGGGAAAAACATTTCAATCCACAACAGGACCCCTAGTATCACAATAGTTATTTAGTTAGCTACTGGTTTGAAGTTACCCAGATGTTCCACAGGAGAAAAACCTGGTGAAGTGCTTCCATAAAGATTAAAGCCAAGAAAGCCCTATGGGGCACTTCTCTGTCACATGGAGTCACTTTAATGGAATTCAACAACACCTAATAACAGCAACTACTGACACTATATAGGCCCATATCTAAGGAGGATTCCAGCTGTTTTTTCCAAGATAGATTTGTATGTTTTTCTGGAAGTCCATGGTACTTTCAATATGTTTAGCCAACAACAAAATTCAAGTGGATCAATTCTTCAACAGTCTTCCTTCATTGTTCAACTTTCACGTGTATATGAGGCTATTGGAAATACCATGGCTGAGTCAGGCATAGCTTGGTCCTCAAACTGATCATCTTTGTTCTTTAACACTTTAAAGAAGGTTTTTTTGTGGCAGATTTGCCTAATGCAGTATATCCACTGATTTCTTGATTGCTGCTTCCATGAGTGTTGATTATAGATTCATGTAAAATAAAGTCTTTGACCACTTCAATCTATTTTCAATTTATCATGTTATTTATTGGTTCTGTTGTGAGGATTTCTGTTTTTCTTTACATTGAGGTGCAATCTGTACTGAAGGCTGTAGTCTTTGATCTTTATCAGTATTTCAAGTCTTCTTTGCTTCTAGTATGCAAGGTTGTGTCATCTTCCTATTGCAGTTTGATAATGAAACTTCTTCCATTCCTGATGCCATATTCTTCTTAATATAACCCAACTTCTTAGATTATTTGCTCAACATACAGATTGAATAAATGTGGTGAAAGGATACAACTCTTATGCACAAATTTCCTGATTTAAAATCATTTAATATTTCCTTGTTCTGTCTTAATAAGTGCCTTCTAGGTCTATTTGCATCTTCTGGATGTCAGAAGAGACACTGAAACTTGCTCTCCAGTGTAGGGATGCTAAACAGATAGAAGAAATAAGGAGGTCCAAGAGCTGAACAGAAAATTTCAAAGATCAGCTCAAGAAGATAAAGCCAAATATAACAACAAAATGTGCAAAGATCCAGATGCAAAAAAACAAAAAGGAAGAACACACTCAGCATTTCTCAAGCTGGGGGAACTGAAGAAAAAATTGAATCCTCGACTTTCATTGTTGAAAGATTCTCTGGACAAATTATTGAATGATATAGAAAGCATCAAAAGAAGATGGAAGGAATACACAGAGTCACTATACCAAAAGGAAATGGTTAATGTTCAACCATTTCAAGAGGTAGCATATGATCAAGAGCCAATGATACTTAGGGAGGAAGTCCAAGGTGCATTGAAGGAATTGGAAAAGAACAAGGCACCAGGAATTGATGGAATAAAAATTGAAAACTTTCAAGAAAGTGAGGTGGCACAGGAGGCACTCACTCATCTCTGCCAAGAAATTTGGAAGACAACTATCTGGCCAACTGATTGGAAGAGATCCATATTTGTGCCCACTCCAAAGAGAGGTGACCCAATGGACTACGGAAATCATCGGACAATCTCTTTGATATCCCATGCGAGTAAAGTTTGCTAAAGGTAATACAGAAACGGCTACAATTATACATTGACAGAGAGCTTCCAGAGGTTCAAGATGGATTCAGAAGAGGCCATAGAATGAGGGATATCACTGTTGATGTCCAATGGATCTTGGCTGAAAGCAGAGAATATCAGAAAGATGTTTACTTGTGCTTTATTGACTATGCAAAGCCTTTTGATTGTGTGGATCATGACAAGCTATGGACAACATTGTGAAGTATGAGTATTCCAGAACAATTTTTTGTGCTCATGGTTCAAATGTGTTATTTGAACAGAAGGACTTATTAACAACCTGCAATATGCAGATGATACAACCTTGCTTGCTGAAAGTGAAGAGGGCTTAAAATATTTACTGATGAAGATCAAAGAGCACAGTCTTCAGTATGGATTACATCTCAATATAAAGAAAACAAAAATCCTCACCACTGGACCAATAAACAACATTCTTATCAATGGAGAAAAGATTGAAGTTGTCAAGGACTTCATTCTTTTTGGATCAACTAATCAGTCAAGAAATCAAACGATGTATTGCATTTGGCAAATCTGCTGTCCAAGACCTTTTTAAAGTGTTGAAGAGCAAAGATGTCAGCTTGAGGACTAAGGTGCGTTTGATCCAAGCCATGGTATTTTCAATAACCACATATGCATGCGAAAGCTAGACAGTAAACAAGGAAGATAGTAGAAGAATTGATGCTTTTGAGTTATGTGGTTGGAGGAGAATACTGAAAGTGCCATGGCTGCCTAAAGAACCAATAGATCTGTTTTAGAGGAAGTGCAGTCAGAGTGCTCCTCGGAGGCAAGATGGCCAAACTTCATCTCTCATACTTCAGATATATTGTCATGTGGGAGCAGTCACTGGAGAAGGATATCATGTTTGGTAAGGTGAAGGGTCACAGAAAAAGAGGAAGAACCCCAACGAGATGGATTAGCCAAGTGGCAGCATCGATGGACTCAAGTGTTGCAACAGTATGAGGCTGGCCCAGGATCAGGCAGTGCTTCATTTTGCTGTGCATAAGATCACTATGGGTTGGTACCGATTCGATGGCACCTAACAACTACAACAACAACAAGGTCTATTTGCAGTTTTCTCATGAGCACAATTAAGTGTTCTGGAATTCCCACTCTTGGCAATGTTATCCACAGTTTGTTATGATCCCCAGAATAGAAAGACTTTGCATAGTCAATAAATCACAAGTAAATAACTTTCTGGTATTCTCTGCTTTCCACCAAAATCCATCTGATGTCAACACTGATATCTCTTCCTGTGTATCTGGCTTAAATCTTTGGTAGCTCACTGTCTATATACTGCTACAATGAATTTTCTCTTCAGCAAAATTTTACTTGTGAGTGATATTAATGATACTGTTCAATAATTTCTGCATTCTGTTGGATTACTTTTATTAGTAATGTTCACAAATATTGGTGAGCATAGTAGTCCTTACTATCGGTTGTCTAGGTAGCATAGATAAGTGAGCACCTCCAGCACAGCATCAGTTTGTTGGAACATTTCTAATTTTCTTCTGTCAGTTCCAGGAGCCTCGTGTTTCACCAGTTTTCAGTTCACCTTGGACTACATATTTCAGCACCATTAGTTTTCCATCATATGTTACTTCTTTAAATGGTTTCACATTCACCAATTCTTTATGATACTCTGTATATCTTGCATCTTTTTTTAATGTTTCCTGTGTCATTTAATAGTTCAACCACAGGCTTGAATTTTATCTTTCCACTTCATTCAGCTTGAGAAATTCTGAGTGTGCTCTTTCCTTTTGGTTTTCTTATTCCAGGTCTTTGTACATTTTATTACCAAAACACTGTTTTCTCAAGATGCCCCTTAGAATTTCTGTTCAGATCTTTTACTTCATCATTTCTTTCACTTGCTTTAGCAAGAATAAGTTTCAGAGTGTTTTCTGACACCCATTTTGGTTTTTTCCTTCTTTCCTGTCTTTTTCAATGACCTTTTGCTTTCTTTCTGTATGATGTTCTTGATGTCATTCCAAAACTCTTCTGGTTTATCATTAGTAATGAATGCATCAAATCTTTCCTTGAGATGATCCATAAATTCAGGTGGGATATACTCAAGTTCATGTTTTAGATCTCATGGATTTTTTTTTTATTTTCTTCAACTTCTGCCTGAGCACACATACAAACAATTGATGGTCAATTCCATTTGGTTTTGTATTGACTGATGATATTGAATTTATTTTTATGATCTCTCCCCACAGATGTAGTAAATTTGAATTCTGTGTATTCTATTTGATGAGGTCCATGTATATAATTGTGTTTTATGCTGTTGAAAAAAGGTATTTGCAATGAATAAGTCATTCATCTTACAAAATTCTGTCATGTGATCTCCAGCATCATTTCTGCCACCAAGGCCATATATTCCAATTGTGAATCCTTCCTCTTTGTTTCCAACTTTTCCATTTCAGTGGTCAGTAATTATTAATGCATGTTGGTTGCATGTTTGATCAATTCAGACTGAAGAAATTGTTATAATTCTTCAAAGTAGTCATCATTAGTTTTGGTGATTGGTACATAATTTTGGATAACAGTTTATTAAGTAGTCTTCTTTGTGGGTGTATAGATATTATCCTATCATGACAACATTGTACTTCAAAATATATCTTTAAATCATTTTTGTTTTTGTTGTATGATGATGGATGTGAGACCATTTCTCTTAAATGATAATTTCAAAACCATTGCTTTTCTACAGCTACTTAAAAAATAACAAATCAGCACATTCCAGATAACTCAAAACTCAATTTTTTTCTATTTCCCTACATTATGATCTAACAAGTCATATTGTATTTCACATTGAAGAGTCTTTGCTACACATCATTGGTAAGCTGTTTGTTTTCCTTTGAGACATGGCATAAACATTAGCATAGCTATTATTGTAACTATAACTTACATGCATGTATCTTCATCTTCTCCCCACCCCAAACGTCACTCTCTTGATGAACATGACATTTTTATGTGTGTTGAATTTTAATTGTGTACTTCTTGAGAATAACCATATTTTAAATCTGTCTTGCGGAAGTTAGATGTTATGAAGTCAGAAACAAGTCTTTAATTAAAACAAGTAGTCTGCTGAAAGGTCCTATACCCAAATTAATTTTCAAAGAATTGATAGCAGAGACCATCTTCTCAGGGTATCAGGAGTCCCCCAAGACAGCACAGAAGCAGCATTCTCATGATGTACTTAGCAACTGAACTCAGAAATAAATAGCACCTCAGAAGAGACAAGGAAAAACTGTTTCTCTGCTATAAAGTGTTATCAACAAGCTCTTTCCACACATTGGATTGGTGAAATATCCAAAGGCTAGAATAACAGGTCTGGAAATGAAGAGACAGCATTGATATATGGAGGGAGGGAGTTTGTTGGATAATTATGCTCAACCCGTCCAATTATAACTCAACAATTTGACAACTATTGCTAGGTATCTATGTCTAATAGAAAATATAATTTTGGCAATACAAGTAAAATAGCAAGTGTGAATGTTAAAAGGTCTTAAAAGAAAGTCAAGGACTAGGTGTGTAGGGCCAGGAAAGCCAGGGATTATGTGTAACAGCCAAAACTGACAATGCCTGCCTGGTTCCTTACACAGCTTGCCATATCCCCCCTCCCTGCAAACCCACTTAATTTCCTTGTTCAATCTTATCCTTGATCCATGCGCCATAATTCTCACTTTATGAGAGACTTAAAGAATATCAGTTCAGCCGAGATTTTACTCAGTATCCAGTTGTAGAAATGGTTAAATTTCTGTTCCTTTTCTGTAATTATATGAGGTCCTTTATATCATGTTAAGGAGCTCTGGTAGCATAGTGGTTACGAATCGGGCTGCTCATCTCACGGTCAACAGTTTGAAACTACCAGCTGTTCCGCAGGAGAAAGATGAGACTTTCTGCTCCCATAAAGATTTATAGCCTTGGAAACCCTGTACAGGGTCGCTATGAGTCGGAACCGACTCCACGGCACATAACAACAACAACATATCATGTTACTAATGTAGCAGCTTTATTTGTACCCTTTCCCACCAAGACTGGAGTGCTTTGCCCTATTCTTGCCATGATTTCTAGATATCATTTTGATGATCCTGAATACTGTCCCTTCTCTGGATCCTGCTTTCTACTCCTTCTCTGGGTCTGAGGAATTATCAAACATCTCTTTCTTCCATCAGACTTCCCAGCATGCTGGTTCTCCTCCTGCCTCCTGAAGCTGAATTTGCCTTATACCCTCACACCCCACAAATATGGACATGTCTAACCTTTAGGTCCCAGAATTAACTCAGTCCCTTTCTTGAGTAAGAAATATTTTGCCCAAGAATTGATTGTAGCAAAGGATATACACACTATATGTCATGCAACCTGCCCCACAGTTCAAAAACAAAACCTATAGCTGTGAAGCCAACTCCAACTTCAACTCATGCAACCTTGTGTGTCAGAGTAGAACTGTGCTTCATAGGATATTCAAGACTGTGACCTTTCCAAAGTAGATAACCAAGTGTTTCTTCTGAAGCACCTCTGTGGGGACTTGAACCACTAACCTTTTGATTAGCATGTAATCACTTAACGTTTGTGTCTTCAGAAACTCCTGCTAGTTAGATGTATATTCTTACCCTGGTTTTAAACAGGAGCTACTGAGGCTCATTGTCACAGAGTAACTTGCTGAAACAAGGAAACCATTAACCAACCCCATGTCCATTCATATCTCTAAGTATAACCATTATACCACATTGCCTGTACAGAGATAGTCTGTGAATTTTTCCATGCAACATAAATATTCTCCAGACAACAAGCTTCCTCTATGCCTTTCCTGTCTTCTCAATCTTTGTGGAGTTTTATGACAGGTATTAGGTAAATTTATTTCCTGCTTCTCCATTATAAATTCTGGTCAAAATGTGTATAAGAGAATGCTTGAAGTGGTGTTGCTGACAGCTGGAAAGTGCCAGGCATATATGCTTTTTTATAATGCCATGGGGCTTTGCTTGAGGACTATGGTTTTCAATTGACAGATGTTTCATCTTATTATGAACATATCAACCATAATCAGCAGATCACTGTTTCTACATATATCAGACATTCTACTCTTTAGATCAGATCTTTTTCTTGCGAAAATATAGACTTACTGTTTTCATAAAGTTGCATTGGCCCAGGGAAATACAAAAAATGTATATGAACCAGCTGCTGCTGATCATGATTCTCCTCCTTCCCCTGGTGAAATTAAAGGAGGTCAGATGCCACTCTCACACTATTTTTACACCACACTTCAGTGTGCTAACACCTCCAAGAATTCAGAGAGCAGTACTGAAATAGAATCATTTATAAAGAATGATTTATAGAGCAAGATGGTAGACTGAGCAGACATATTACTCAGACCCTCTACAACAAAGATATGAGAGTGGATCATACAGATGATAATCCTGGAACCGTGAGCTTCAGAGAAAATGATAGAGAAGTAGATTGGATACTGACTAGGAGAAGATTCTGAAAAGGGCCAATGAGAAAGGAAACAGACAGGTGAACTGTCAGCTGGCCTGATTCAGAACATCAGTCACCTTGAATTTTTGTGAGCAATGTTGGATGCAAGTAGCAGCCTGACAGCATGAATGCACACTGGTGGCTGGTGATGAGAAAAGTGTAATTCTCTCTTGTTCCCCATACTCCCCTACTGACCGGATGCATGGCCAGCCCCCATCTTCATCTACCCACAGCACAGTCCTTACTAAGCTTCTCTTTTATTTCCCTCTCTTTCTTCTTTCTTTTTAATCTCCTAATTTTTCTTTTTATTATTCTCTCATCTCTTCCTCTTTTCTTTTTCCTTCTCCCTAGATTTGTTTAGTCATTTTCCTTCTTTTTATTTTCTCTTCTGCAATTTTATTTTCCTTTCTCTTTTTTATTCTTTTTACTTATTATACTATTTTTATTTGCTGATGTCTATATTTTCTTTCCTTTATTATATCCTTTTTTCTGTTGTTCATTTTGTTTTGTTTTTCTTGTGTGTGTGTGTGTATGTGTATGTGTTTTCTTGTTGCCCCACAATATGGAACACAGAGCCATACTGGTACAGCCCAACCATAACCATGTCTTGTGCAATCCCATTTGCTGAGAAAGAACCACTACGAGCTCCTATAACACCCTGATGAACAATAGACAACAGACAATATCAGGCAAATCTAACAAAAGGAGAAGATGTAGTAACATGAATAAGAAATGAAATGGTGATGTCACAACAGAACCAGTAGAAATTTAAAAACAAAAAGATAATTGAAGAATTATACTCCCAAACATTTGAAAATCTAGTAGAAGTGGACAAATTTCTATAAACACATTAGCTATGAAATGAACACAGAATGAATTAGAAAACTTGGACAGAATTATAAAAGAAGAAATGGACCAAGTCATTAAAAAGTTCCCAACAAAAATAAATATTTGGACCCAGACAGTTTTAGTGGTGAATTCTACCAAACATTCGGTGGAAAACTGACACCAATTCTACTTAAACTATTATAGAACATAGAAAAGGATGGAAAACATAATAAATTTATTTTATGAAGTGATCATATTCCTGACACCAAACATTGTAAAGACAACACTAAAATAGAAAATCATAGAACAATATCTCTCTTGAACACAGATGCAAAAATTCTCAACAAAATCTTAGTCAATAGAATCCAACAAAATACATATGCATATATTCATACCTGATATGAATATCACTTGGTCATGATATATACCAGGTATGCAAGAAAGGTTCAATATTAGAAAAACAATCACTATAATCAACCACCTAAATGAAACAATGAAAAGAACTACATTATCATATCAGTTGATACAGAAAAGGTATTTGCAAAATCAAACACCCATTCCTGATTTAAAAAACAAAACAAAAAAAAAAGGCTCAACAAGATAGGAATAGAAAGGAATTTCTCATAATTAAGTTCTCATAACAGATATAACAGGCCAGCCTTAGATTAGTAGAAGAGCTCAGAACCAGCCATCCTGCCACTAGCTGCCCACTGGTTCTGACAGAAACTGAACTCAGCTACCTTCAGGGCCTTCACAAACTACTTCCAAGTTGTTTGCTCTGAACACAGACAACACCTAAGTCTATGAGAAGTCAATCTAGGGCCAGGAATGCTGCCATGTGATGCCTCCCCTACAGACCTAGTGAGCAACCTGGCTGGCAGGAGCCTCCCAGAGGTTTTTTTCCTGTCTACATCTAGCAATTACATTTCTTTTTCCCTTCCTTTCACTGCTTTTGTTTATTCTTTCTTCTCCTTCCACTCTTCCCTTTCCTTTCCTTTCTGTCTACTTTTGTTTTATCTTCTTTTCTTCTGTTTTTCTTTCCCCACTCTTATTTTCTTCTTTTATTTCCTCGTGATTTCTCTTTACTACTCTATACTCTCTTTCTCTTTTCATCTTAACTCTCCCTAATTTTGCTTAGTGTCTTTTTGTAATTTTTTCTTATTTTTCTCTTTTACAGCTTTATAAATTCCTGTCTCTCTTTTTATTTTCTAGTTATGTTTTTTTCTTGTTGCTGTCTGTTTTTCTTCCTTTCCTTTACCATTTTCTTTTCCCATTGTCCTTTTCTTGTTTGTTTGTTTTACTTTCTTGTGTGTATGTGTGTTTTTAATTCTTGCCCCACATGATGGGAGACAGCAACTGTGTCCATACAGTTCAGCTACCACTGTGCACTTTGCAGGAGCGTCCCAGTCTCTCCACATTCCCGCCAACATTTATTGTCCTCTACTTTTTTGATCTTTGTTGTTATTGCTGGTGTGAGATGATATCTCATTGTTTTTTTTTATTTGCATCTCTCTAATGGCTACTGATTGTGAACATTTCTTCATATGTTTGTTGGCTTCCCAGATCTCTGTCTTTTCATGTCCTGTGCCCATTTTTTAATTGGGTTATTTGTCTTTTTCTGGTAGAGGTATTGTAGTTTCCTATATATTTCAGAAATGAGTCCCTTGTGTGATGTGTCATTGCAAAAGATTTTTTTCCCATTCTGTGGGTTCCCTTTTCACTCTTTTGATGAAGTCTTTTGATGCAAATAAGTTTTTGATTTTTAGTATGTCCCAATCATCTATTTTGTCTACTTTTGACAGTGTAGTTTTAAATATGTTTAGTAATCTGTGTATTCCCTGAATTAGTGCCCTCACATTTGTCCCGAGTTTTTCATTGGTGGCCTTCATAATTCTGGGATTCACATTTAGGTCTATAATCCATGTTGAGTTAGTTTTTGTATAAGGTGTGAGGTGAAGGTCTTGTTTCAATTTTTGCATATGGCTTTCCAGTTCTGCTAGCACCATCTGTTGAAGAGACTATCACCTCCCCATGCGATATATTTAGTTGTTTTGTCAAAAGTCAGTTGGCTGTATGTAGATGTGTTAATTTCTGGATTCTCAATTCTGTTCCATTGATCTATGTATCTTTCATTGTACCAGTCAGTACCAAGCTGTTTTGACCACTGTAGTCATGTAGTCAATTTTGAAGTAGGGAAGTGAGAGGTTTCCAACCTTATTCTTCTTCTTAAGCAGTGCTTTGCTTATCCTGGGTCTCTTTCCTTTCCATATAAAATTTGTCATTGTTTTTCCATCTCTTTGAAGAATGTTGTTGAAATCTGGATTGAGATTGCATTATATGTGTAAATTGCTTTGGGCAGTTTTGACATTTTCACAATGTTGAGTCTTCCTATCCAGGAGCATGGTACATTCTTCCATTTTTATAGATCTCTTTTGGATTCTTATAGTAGTGTTTTGTAGTTTTCTTTGTATCTCATCATTCTTTAAAGAGATGAAAACTGAAATCTAACTTTATATGGAAAATGAAGATACCCTGGGTAAGCAAAACATTACTACAGAGAAGGAATCCTGGTTTTGTGCTGTGGGTTAATGCCTGGACTCCAATGTCAGTTTGAAACACAAGGTTAGCAGTTCAAGCTCACCAGCAGCTCCTTGGAAACCCTATACAGAGTCACTACGGGTTGGAATCAACTCGAAGGCACATAACAACCACTACAAAAAGAACAAAATAGGAGGCCTCTCACTTATTCATCATAAAACTTCAAAAAACACAGTCACGTTAATCAAAACAGTTTATACTGATACAATAAATTACACATAGAACAATGGAACAGAATTAAGAATACAGAAGTAAACATATGGTCAGCTGATACTTAACAATAGACCAATACATATTAAGTGGGGAAGATATGTTGTTGTTATTAAACCATTGAGTTGGTTCTGATTCATAGCAATCCTGTAGGGTTTCCAAGGTTGTCAAAAGTCACTTTAAAAACTAGTGCTGGCAAAGCTGGATATCCATTTGCAGAACAATGAAACAAGACTTATATCTCATATCATATGCAACAACAAACTCAATGCGGATTAATGATCTACATTTAAAACCTAGAACTATAAAGATCATCAATTGAAAAATAAGGAGCTGCTGAACAGCTCTAATAAATGGCATAAGTGTGCTATCAAACATAACTGAAAACACATATAGCAGAAAACAAAATAGATGACTGGGCTCAATTTTCATAAAAACAATAAACAGGTAAATAGGGAGGACACTAACACTAGTGAGGTGCTCAGACTATAGAATGTACAACCATTAGAGATCAACAGGCTAACATTTACCTAAGGACAAAATTTAGAAGGGAGAACAAGAAAGCAGGGAGAAAGCAAGATTGGTGATTGCAAAGTAAGATTAAGGGATTGCAATCACCAAGATGAAATGAAGAGTATGATTTGTTGAATATAAACTGATGATGTGAACTGCTCTGTGAACCTTTACTCAATTCATAATAAAAAAGATTTCAAAATAATATATTTTGTATAATTACCTTCAATTCCTAGAATCCAAGTCAACATCCGGGAGGTGTCCTTATTATTTTGCTTTTATTCTTGTTTACAATTGTCAAATTAATATATTCTCAAATTTATAGCTCTAGGTTTAAGGGTTTTACAAGAGCATCATTTTAAAAGTGTGTTTGACAGAATTTTGATGCTCATGAATTGCAATGAGTACTATTTTTAATGCATGATTTGGTGGACACAACTTAGTAAATGCTACTTTGCTTTTGCTTTTAAGTTTTAAAGTGCTCCTTTACTGCAAAACATTTCAAATGCATACATATTCTATGTACCAAATTCATAAATATAAAGTTGATTCATGCTCATTCAACTCACCTGCCAGTTTATTGTACTGTGGTGACTTGTGGGTTGCTGTGACGTTGGAAGCTATGCCACTGGTATTTTAAATACCAGCAATGAAATTTAATTCAGAGGCGCTTCCAGGTTAAGACATACTAGGAAAAGGATCAGCAGATCATTTCGGAAAGGTCAGCCACTGAAAACCTTATGAATGTATCAGAATCTGATACAGTTCCAGAACATTAGCCTTTCGTGTTGGAAGGCACTCAAAATATAACTGAGGAAGAGTTGGTTCCTCAGAGTAGAGTTAACATTAATGATGTGGATAAAGCAAAGCTTTGTTGTTGTTGTTGTTAAGTGCCGTCGAGTCGGTTCCGACCCATAGCGACCCTGTACAGGGTTTCCGAGGGTGTAAATCTTTACGGGAGTAGAAAGCCTCATCTTTCTCCCGCGGAGCGGCTGGTAGTTTCGAACCGCTGACCTTAAGGTTCGCAGCCCGATTCGTAACCACTACGCTTTGGGGACCTTCATTTGTTGATGGCGCCCAACTGAAAAAAGAGCTGCAAACATTCATTACTAATTGAAACGTGGAATGAACAAAATATAATTGGAGGAATATTTAAAGTTATCACATTAGAATGAAATCCATAAATATTAATATTCCAAGCATTAGTGGGCAAAAATGAACTAGTATTGGCCATTTTGAATCAGACAATCATTTTTTAGTATATCAGGGATGAAAAATTGAAGAGGAATGGAGTTGCATTCAGGATCTATCTTGAAGCACAGTGCTGTCTGTGATAGGATAATGTCCATACACCTACAAAATAGACTAGATAATACAACTGTTATTCATCTGTATGCATCAACCACTAAAGCTAATGCTGAAGATATTGAGGAAATCATCACTTCCTTCGGTCTGAAACTATTCACACATGCAATTAAGATGCATCAATAATTATTGGTGATCGGAATGCAAAAGTTAGAAGCAAAGAGAAAGGATCAGTGGTTAGAATATGACTTTGCCAATAGAAATGATTCTGGGGGATTACTTGATAGAATACCAATTTGCCATTATTGTTGTTGTTAAGTACTGTGGAGTCTGTTCCAACTCACAGTGACCCTTATACCAATGACTTATTCATTGGAAATACCTTTTTCAACAACGTGAATGGTGACTATACATGTGGTCCTCACCAGATGGAATACACAGGCAACAAATTGACTATATCAGTGTGAAGAGATGGTGGAGAAGTTCAATATCGTCAGCCAAAACAGAACCAGGGGCTGGATGTGTAACAGACCATCACTTGCTCCTAGGCACGTTCAGGCTACAGCTAAAGAAAATTAAAATAATTCCATGAAACAAAAATGTAACCTTGAGTATATCCACCTGAATTTAGAGACCATCTCAAGAACAGATGTGATGCTTTAGAAACTAATGTCTCAAGACCAGAAGAGTTGTGGATGATATCGAGAACATCATTTTTGAAAAAAATAAAAGGTTACTGAAAAGAAAAATAAAGACAAAAATGGGTATAAGAAGAGTCTCTGAAACTTGCTTTTCAATTTAAATAAGCTAAAGTGACCACACACAAAAAAAGCTGAATAGACTATTTCAAAGGCAGCTCAACAAGACACAGAAAAGTATTATAATAAAATGTAGAAAGACATGGAGTTAGAAAAACAAAAGCAAAGAACATGCTCAGCATTCCATGAAAAAATTCCAGCTTTGAATTATAATATTGAAGGATTTTTATGGGCAAAATATTGAATGATGCATGAACCATCAAAAGAAATTAAATGAATATAGAGCGACACTAAAAATACTTGGTCAATGTTCAACCATTTCAAGAAGCAGTATCTATTCAAGAATTGATAGTACTGAAGGAAGAAGTCTTAGTTGCACTGAAGACATTGGTGAAAAACAAGGCTCAATGAATAGATTGGAAAAACAAGGCTCAATGAATAAAATGGAAATAATTCAACAAACTGGCAACCACTTGGAAGATATTCAATATTTGTGTCCATTCCAAAGATATTGAATGCAGAAATCACAAAACAATTTGCGTAATATCACATGCAAGTGCAATTTTTCTGAAGATAATTCAAAAAAGATTGTAGCACTGCATGGACAACGAACTGCCAGAAATTCAGAATAGGAACTAGGGATAGTATTGCTGACATTAACTAGATCTTGGCCGAAAGCAGAATATATCAGAAAGATGTTTCATTGACCATGCAATGGCATTCAATTGTGTGGATCATAACAAACTATGGATAACATTTTGAAGAATGAGTATTCCAGAACATTTAATTGTACTCCAAAGGAACCATATGTAGCCCTAGAGACAGTCATTCAAACAGAACAAGAGAATACTGAGTGGTTTAAAATCAGGAAAGATGTGTGTCAGGGTTGTGTCTTTTCACCATATTTATTCAATCTATATACTGAACAAGTAATCTGATCAATTAGATTTTATGAAGTACATGGCAGCAGGATTAAAGGAAGACTCAACAATAGCCTGTGATCTTTAGATGATACTATCTTGGTTGTTGGAAGGGAAAAGAACTTCCCTTCCAGTGCCTACTGATGAAATCAAGAACTAGAGCCTTCAGTAATAGATTGTGCCTCGATATGAAAAAATAGCACCAAATGCCTCATAACTGGATAAAAAATAACATCATGATAAATGGAGAAAGATGGAAGCTACTAAAGATTTTATTTTACTTGTATTCACCAACAGTGATCAGGAAAGCACCAGTCAAGAAATCAAACAACACATCGCTTTAGGCAAATTTGCTGCAAAAGACCTCTATTAAGTGTTAAAATGTCACTTTGAGGACTAAAGTGCTCCTGACTAAAGCTATTGTATTTTCAATAGTCTCATATGCATATGAAAGTCGAA
Organism: Chrysochloris asiatica; assembly: GCF_000296735.1. Lineage (NCBI taxonomy): Eukaryota > Metazoa > Chordata > Mammalia > Afrosoricida > Chrysochloridae > Chrysochloris > Chrysochloris asiatica. The sequence continues at coordinate 2,147,601 of NW_006408875.1, read as the reverse complement.
CAATGAAAAAGGAAGACCATAGAAAAATCTGTGCATTTTAATTATGGAGTTGGCAAAAAAAAAAAAAAAAGAAAAAGAACAAACAAATCTGTCTCAGAAGAAGTATAGTTGGGTTGCTCCTTAGAAGGGAGGATGGGGAGACTTCATGTCTTGTTCTTTGGAAGTTGTCAAGAGAGTTCAGTCCCTGAAAAATGACATCATGTTTGATTAAGTGGAGAGTCAATGAAAAGAGGAAAAACTTTAATAAGATGGATTGACACAGTGGCATCAAAAATGTTTTTAACAAGCAGACCAGCCTGGAGGGGCTAGAGGAACAGAAGATACTTTTAGAAAGAAAGACAGACGGTCTGCCATTATTGTTTTGTATTTTTCCTGTCAGTCTTTCTTTCTAAAAGTATCTTCTTACTACAAGAACAAGCAAGTTGCTCACCCAGGAGACATCAAGGCAAGTGGTCAGGTCCCCTCAGAGCAAAGCCCCTTCCAAGACTAAGACTCAATGGGAATACATGCTCTGATTGGTAACCAGGTTTGTCACAGATAAGGGGAAGTGAGGGAAAAACAGCAATGAAGCTGTGAGCTAAGCCCTACAACATTCAATAGATTCCTCTGTACATCAGGTGAAGACCTGGTTGGCCAGCAGTGTTGTAAGACCTGGGGACTCTTGGGCCCAGAGTCAGTGACATAGCCACAGAGGACTAGAGTGGAGAGTGAAGCGTCCAGCTGATAAGAAGAGAGGGCATATGCACAAGAACACCCACACTTGCAGAATATACCCACTTGACCTGGCTTCAATAACTGAATGATTAGAACTCAACTAGAAGAAAGAAGAGGGAAATAAAATAATATTCTAATACTGTTTGATGAACTTGACCTATACCTATGGATGCCAACAGCTCAAAAGAGGCAAGAAATGTTTACAGCGACGATCATTCCCACCCCTTCCATACACATAGAAGACAGGGATGGGCAACTTGGACATTGGTTATCCAAAATGGGGGGCATTTAGGGGGGTGGGGAGGGGACTTCAAAGGCAAGAAGTGACTGGCTTACAAGTTTTCAAGAGGGAGCCTAGATCCAGAGGGTGTGGAGGAAGGTAGAATCTCCACTGAATAGTATCTAATCTGTCTAGGCAGGGCTGATGAAAGGAAATGCTGATAGGTCTCTTGTGATACAATGATGAATAATTGTTATCAGGGCTGATTGTGAGGGTTGAAAATGTAAAGGTAGACGCTTTGTAGCAAGGAGGGGAGTGATTAACTTTGCAGTCTAGGAGTGGAGGTCCCTGGGACCATAAAGGGAGAAGAGCGGAGAGCGGGACCCTACCCAGAGAAGCAGTGACACCAGAGATGGAGGCAGAGATGATCTGTGGAGAGACAGAGTGGCTGGGGACTTTAGACCCAGAGAGGGAGAGGGATTTTGTGTTGATGACCAGGGGGCAGGCTTGCAGAATATACCATTAGGTTGGTTGATGATGCATGGAGGGGATTGTAACCATGGCAATGAAATGATATACCATAGGATGAATGTAAGACTAATGTTCTCCCATGTAAACTGTCACATAATTCACAATAAAACATTAAAAAATAATGTTTTCAAGCATCAAGATAATTGTAAGGATGGCACAAGATCCAACAGTTTTTAGTTCTGTTTTACATAGGGCCACTATGAGTTAGAACTGACTTGATGGCACCTAACAATAGCAGTAATCTCCACAAAGAGTTCATTGATATTTCCATTTTATACACACTTAACAATTGTGCGAACACCACTGAATGGTATGAAGTGTTATCATATTCAGCTGCTAAGCAATAGATTATGCATTTTAATTCACACAGAGGCACTTCAGAAAAACAAAGTACTGAAAATGTTATGGAGCACAGCTCTGCTTTGACACACATGGAGCTACCATTGAGGCAGGCAGGCGCTACCCCACTACCTCCCTCCTCCCCCTCCCCATGTCCCACAGGCTCATAGCTCATTCCTGGACCAAGGTTCACATTCCAGGAACTAAGCAACAGTCCACCTCAGCCTCATGTGATCCCCCAGGCTAATCTCTAATTCCTGACCCAACTCCGGTAGGGAACAGCGCCCAGAGTTAGTATTCACCTGCTTCCGCTTCTGTAACTGCTTGCTTCTATGCTCATATAGCTTTCCCCGCCATGTGTTTGAACCAACCAATCCCAGGTAGCCCCATGAAGCTGTTGGCCCCCACTAACCCATCCCAAATGAACTCATGTACGCACCCCTATTCGCTATAAAATATCCTAACATGGGGAAGACAGGGCTCAGCCTCTGGATACGAATCCACTGAGTCACGTGCTAGCGCAATAAAGGTCCTTCCTTTGTTATAATCTGTGTGGCGTTGGCAACTCCTTCAGAGCAATTCCGGTAACACCATAAATCAGAAACAACTCAATGCCAACTGGTAATCTTTGCCATCTGTATAGGAAAAGGGTGGCATCTCCTGGTTCTCTGGCAAATTGTGTGTTTTATTTTGTTTTGTTTTAAGAAGTATTTAACCTTTACTTATTTTCCTACTGGTTAATCTCTTATTTGGAAATGTTCATTATATTTTAAAGAAATTAGGGGTTTTTTTCTGTGAATTGTAAATTACTTTCTATTTTTCCATTTTGACTCTGACATTCATGAATATTAATTTTATTAGTCAAGCTAAATTACATTTAAAGGCACTAAATTTTTTGCCATAAAATTAATTACTACACAACTACTATAAATACAAAGAGCTCTGGTAGCATAGTAGTTACAAGTCAGGCTGCTAATCTCAACGTCAACAGTGAGAAACAGTTTCCTGTTCCTCAGGAAAAAGATGAGGCTTTCTGTTCCTGTAAAGATTTACAGACTTGGAAACTCTATACAGGGTTGCTATGGGTCAGAACTGACTCCACAGCCCACCACCACCACCACTATAAATAGCAAAATAAATCTACCTTAGTTTTTGCACATAACACACCCATGTAAATAATACAACATACACATATAGCACACAAATGTGCATAGTAAACTAACATGCGAGGAGATTCTGTCATTTGCAAAAAAAGCTTATAATGTATGCATTATTTGCATAAAAGATGGCATATGTACTATCACTGAAATAGATCCACAATATGTTCTCTTAAAAATATTTGCATACATTATTTCACTTTAGCTCACAACACTCAATAAGATTGATATCATTATTTCTCTAGTTTTACTGATAAGCAAACTAAGTTACAGAGAGGTTAGTAGTGTCTTTTAACTTACCTAAGTCTAAAAGTGGGATTCCTGGTGTTGTGCTGTAGGATCAACAATAAACAGAAAAGCACAAGGTCAGAAGTTCAAACCCACCAGCTGCTCCTTGGAAACCCTATAGAGGAGTTGCTATGAGTCAGAATAAAAAACTGATAATCTAGACATCAGTTAAGCTCTCAGCTGCTAACCAAAAGTTGATGGTTCAAACTCATCCAATAGTTAAGTAGGTAAAAGACCTAGTTCTCTGCTTCCATACAGATATAGCCAAGACAACTCTATGGGGCAATTCTAATCTGTCACATGGGGTCACTATGAGTTG
>NW_006408875.1:2134399-2143588 GCF_000296735.1 Chrysochloris asiatica | reverse complement strand
GCCCGATTCATAACCACTACCTACCAGAGGTCCTAGCAAGTGTAAATTGCTACAATTTGACGAACTGAACTTTTGCTTATAGATGTGTAGTTGCTCAAAATTCCAACTGAAAGGGAAGGCTTCTTAATATCAAGGCTCAAGCTTGTCTCCTCAGTACACTGGGTTGATAGGGATGGACAACTTAAACATTAGTTATCAAAAATGGGGAGCTATAAAAGCAAGAATTGGCTGGTTTACAAGCTTCAATGAGTGTGCTTAGTTTCATAGCAAGAGAGGTAAGGTAGAATTCTCACTGAACGATTATCCTCTTTTCCACATGGATCTGGTGTAAAGGGATGGGGGAGAATGGGGATATGATTTTATGATTCAGTTGTGAGTAATTGTTATGATTCAATTGTGCAATTGTCCCAACATTAAATGTAGAAGATGTGTAACTAAAAGGTGGCAGTAGTTAATCTTTCATTTCAGGAACAGAGGAACCCAGGACCATCAAGAGGGAAGAGCATGAGTAGAGCAAGGTATTTTACCCAGAAAAGTAGTGACATCAGAAAAGGAAGCAGAGGCGATGGTCTAGCGAGCTGACTCTAGGCCTATGAAAGTAAGTAAATAAGTAAATAAGGTTGTGTGCCTGTAGGCAGAAGGCTGGCTTGTAATATGTGCCCTTTGGACATTTGAATGAATACATATTTTCTGTGTGGTATGTGTACATCAAAAAAAGAGAAAGAAAGAAAGAATGGGAATAAAGGTAAACACTGTTGACTGATGTTACATGGAAGGGATTGCAATCAGTGCAATGAAACAAAGTATGATTTGTTGAATATAAAACTGATGATCTACCCTGTAAACTTTTACTCAATTCGCAAAAAAAAGCTATATAAAAAACGGTTGGAAGTTTAAGTCCACCACCTGGAAGAAATGACTGGTGGTGATCAACTTCTGAAAAATATTAACCATTGAAAGCCCTATGGAGCACAGTTCTACTTCTTTGACACACATCAGTCAGAATAGACTTTATGGAAACCAGTTACAGATATCTTTAGAAGACTCTCCTTTTTTGTTGTGCTCCAAACCCATGCCCCCACCAAGAGTAATTCTGTATTGCTTTTATAATGATCTCTTTTATTTATAGAAAACTTTTTATTTTAAATTGGAAGAAGGTTCACAGAGCAGACCTGTTTTCCATTCAACCATTCATACACATTTTGTTTCATGTAATTGATTATAATCACCACAATGTTACATTAGTCAACACCTATCCACTTTCCTCCTAGTGTTTTCTGTTTCCATTCCTAATCCTTCTGAATTTTGTCCTTGGGTAAATGGCAACCCTTCAGATCTCAAATGGTAGACTATTCTAAATGTCACTAGTGTTATTGTTCCCCTTACAGACCTGTGTATTGCATGGCTGAAAATTCAGTCATAGAGGTGAGTTAATTCCAGACCTGAAGGGTCTAAGGGCCATAGTCTCAGGGGTTCCACTTATATCTATCCAACCTGCAAACTGCATCTCTTTTCTATGATTTTAAGCTTTAGTCCAGATTTTTCTCCCACTCTATCTAGGACCTGCTCATGTGATCCCTGTCAGAGCAGTTGTTAGTAGCAGTCAAGCACCATATAGTTTTTCTGGTCTCAGGGTCATGAAGACTGATATCTGGATGGTCCATTAGTCCATTGGACTAATTTTTTCCATGAATCTTTGATTTTCTTTCCTTTGGACAGGGAGACACCAATAGTTGCACCTTCAATAGCCGTTTATGAACTTTTAAGACCACAGTTCCTACTCTACAAAGTAGAATGTAAAACATTTTCTTTGTAGAGTATGTTAGGCTAATTGACCTTGGTCAAGACAATGGTCTTGAGCACAAAGACCCAGGGATTCATTTCCTCAAGTTGTTCATTTGTGTTGAAGGCATTTTCTAAGGTTTCATTTCTGTATGCTCCACCACATTCATCAATATATGTGCAGTAAAGGTAAATGTTGTTTTTGTTGTTGTTGTTAAGTGCTGTCAAGTCATTTCCGATCCAGTGACCATGTACAGGGTTTCCAAGGAGCAGCTGGTGAGTTAGAAACACCAACCTTGTGGTTCAAATGACTTTGCAGTCCAGCTCATTAGCCCACAGTGCTATGTGCAAATACCTTCTGCCACATCTATACATATTCACAGGTATACTTCATATGGGTTCAGCTAATGTGTCTACCTATGTGTCTAATCATGTTGTTGTTGTTAAGAGCCATTGAGTCAATTCTGACCCATAGCGACCCCATATAGGGTTTCTAAAGAGCAACTGGTGAGCTTGAACCACCAACCTTGCAGTTCAAACAACATTGCAGCCTGATGCACTAACCCACAGCGCTACACCAGGACTCCATGCATCTAATCATGTTGTTGTTGTTGTTAAGTGCCATCAAGTCGGTTCCGACCCATAGCGAACCTTAACAGGGTTTCCAAGGCTGCAAATCTTTATGGGAGCAGAAAGCCTCATCTTTCTCCCGCGGAGCAGCTGGTAGTTTCAAACTACTAACCTTGAGGGTCACAACCCGATGCGTAACCACTACACTACCAGAATTCCTTGCATCTTATCATAGATCACTATTAATGTAGAATCTGGTATAAAACAGTATTTATCTCTGTTGCCCATACGCCCTTCATTGTCTCTGGCTTCATTAAATTTAAAAAGATCCATTTGACATCAGAGAAAGATGAATTGTGTCTTTCTAAAAGGATAGCTTACCGTTAAATAATTTCCAGACTTCTTTGAACCTGGAACACAGTTGTAGAAGAGCATTTTGACGACATTGTGTTCTTTTAAGAAGAATACTGCTCTGTAGAATAAATACTAGACTGCTAACCACAAGTTCAGTGGTTCAAATCTACCAGTTGTTCCTTGGGTTGCTTTGAATTGGAACGGATTCCACAGCACTTACCAACAAGAATATGTTTGGGGGAAGGTATTAGGTAGAATTCTGTTTCTTAGTTTCCTTCATTTTGCTGACACCTCTATTACCAGGTCCACATCCTCAGTCCTCAGTAAATAATGCTAAAAGCAATGTCAGTTTATTATTCACTAAGTATGTACTGTGTGTTTTAATAATATTTTAATCTTGACACTCTTGGGTTACTTGTGCAGAGGAAAAAGTTTTATTATTGATGTACTGTGCTTTCTTAAATGATTTAAATGAGTATCTGACATTTTATAACAGTCTCTCTAAGCAGTTCAGATACATCACATTTTATTACCAAATCCGGAGTTATATAGGTTGCAGTGAGGTCTATTTCCCTCGGTGTGACTCTTATTCTGTTGTTAATGCCCCTCACTGCGAGCAAGAGACTTTTCTTTTGCTTCCTGTGTAGCCCTGCTTAGCCCAAAGATGCTCACATTAACTGCTACAGAAGTGTTTGTGCCAACAGAATCCAGAGCACTAGTTAATTATTGGGGAAAATTCCTTTCCCTTGGCAATCTGCACATCAATTAAGAAATCCTTATGGCATTCATGTGAACACAAGCCTTTTGAGGCTTTTTATAAAAGGCTTATTCATCTGCATTGATTAAAGCCCACATAATTATCCAGACTTGGTTCAAGGTCACTAAGTACAGTGATATGTTTTACAGAAACATTTTCATATACCATTGTCATAGTCTTCAAGTGTTGCTGCAACAGAAATACTGCAAGTTGATGGCTTTTGAAAAACAGAACTTTATTCTTTCATAGTTGGGAGATTAGAAGTCTAAATACAAGGTGCCAACTCTAGGGAAAGTCTTTCTCTCTCGACTCTGGAAAAAGTCCTTTTTTTCCTTTCAATATCTCTGGTTCTAGCTTTCCTTGGAGAGTGTCGTATATCTTGACATCAATTTTCCCCTGGATATAGGAGTCTTTCAATGCAGGGACCCTAGATCAAAAAGACATGCTCCATGTTCAGTTATTTTTTTCTTGGTGATAATGAGGTCCCTCTCATCCCTGCTAGCTTGATTAATCTTTCATATCTGAAAAAGAGGTTGACTTAAGATACAACATAATCCTTTAGATTGCACCCTGCTTCATTAACATAACTGTTTTTAATCCTTCTGAATTGACATCATTGTTGGTATTAAGTGCCATGTAATTAATTGGACTCATAGCAACCCTGTATAAGGTTTTCAAGGAGCAGCTGATGGCCTTGAGGTTAGCAGTCTAGTGCTTATCCTGCAGTGCTACACCAGTGCTCCATTGATAGCATAACGGTGAGGCTTTACACCACAAAGATAATTACATCAGTTCATAAAACAGAAGATAATTATACTGATTCTGAGAATCATGAATGTGAGAAACATTGGTGATACTGACAAATGCTCTAGAAATCCAATGTACTCAATTTAGCAAGAGTGAGGTTTTCTTTATTCAAGTTTGCAAAATCGGGCACCCAGTAGACACTGGCAGATGGGCCACATGGCTGGCCTGCAAACAGTTGTATTCTCCTGTCTCAAAAAAGCCCTTCCTCCAGTTCTCCTTTTACTGGCTTCCTGGTGTGGCGCTGTGCATTAATGCGCCAGACTGCAAAGCCTTTGAACTGCAAGGTTCAAAGCAGCTCACCAGCTTCTCCTTGGAAACCCTATACAGGGTTGCTATGGGTCGGAACTGATTCAATGGCACTTAACACCAACAAATGGAGTTTTACAATCTACCCCAAACGTCCCATTTTCCCTCTTCCCAAAGTTCTGCTATCTAGCCCGAATGGTGCCCATGATTGTATTATTTTAAGTTCCAGTCCTAGAACAGATTTTTTTCCCTCCACTTCCTCCAATTCATCCTGCTTACATATCCCTAGGTGGGAATCAACAATCTAAGTCTGGTCTAGCAATCTCATGGGCCCTTTATTCCTGAAGATGGACCATCTTGAAAATTTCTCACAATGACCCAGATAAATTGACACATATTTTGGGGGCCACATCTATTTTTAACAACCATCATTTTATTTCTGTTTCTTTTTATTTTTAAATTAACTGTTGCTTTTACCTACTGGACTAGAAAAAAAAATGTTATAGTAGAATCATTATTTACAAATCTTAAAGCTACTTAAATTTTGTAAAATTCCTTTCCTTATATTCTTTTTATATGCCAAGTCTACCACACATCTGTCAGTTTGTTGGATGGTGATGGCCTGCATGTTGCTATAATGCTTCAAATACCAACACATTCACCCATTGTAGAAAAGTTTCAACGTAGATTCCAAATTAAGACAAGCCTGGCAATGAGAGAGGACACACAATAGGAGAAGTCTGCCTTGTCCGTAGTATACTACAAGAGCAGTCCAATTCCTGTACCTAGACTCCAGCTCATCAGACTCTAGCTGTTGACTGCTTCCCTAGGTAAAGCTGCATTTAAGAAAACAATGCTCAGGGCTGTTGTTATTAAGTGCCATCCAGTTCAGTTAATTCCCATTCGTAGTGGTCCTGTATACGATTTCGATTTCTGAGAAACAACTGGAATGGTGAGTCTGAACTGCCGATCATGCAGTTCAAACTGACCTTGCAGTGCAGTGTTTATCCTACAGTGAGTGCCACACCAGGACTCCATGCTAGGATAATATACTTAATTTTTTGCAGAATCCATAGAAGAGAATCCTCTGTCCATATGCAAACATGCAGTTTGGAAATCTAGCTCTTCCTCTGGGAAAAGCTGAGTGACGCAAGCTAAGGGTAACATTTTGACTAAAGTCCTTCTTCCTAGCCAGATTTTGAAAACAGCACGAGGAATAATTTAGTCACCTTTAATCATTCTGCAACCATCCTTTCCAAACAATGCTTCTGACTACCTGGTCTAGAGAGTGACTACCACAATCAGGCCCTGCACTGGAAGAATGTCCCAACCTTATATTAAGGATCTTCCTCTGATCAACTTCCCTTTATTTGCTCTTAGTTATGAAATTTTATTTTTGGGTGAAAAGTACTTATGAACTCCAGCGCCAAATCCATCTTTATTCTGAAACCTAATCTTTGTCACTTTATAAATAACAACCAAATGAGTAATGCAAATGCAAATTAAACTGCAGGGAAGGAAGGTGACTGGAGGGAAGAAATCCTCAGAGAATTGGTTTATCTCCTAAGTAATGAAATGACAGACTAGTAAGCAGATTAGTTTGTTTTCTCCTAAACCATGGGGAAAGGAATGATGAAAATTGAGGACACTGCTGTGGCATGCATTCTAAAGCACATATAATACTTGAGTCCCCAAGGTTGTCCCTAAGCTTTTGTAATGTTTGAGGACTACAGTAACTGATGATTATTTTTATTTGTGCTTCCCACAATGCTGCAGGCTCAGTTTAAGACTGCTGAAAATCTTTAATATGTAACTGTAATTTTTCAGAAATATGATGCCAACTTCACAGTTATCAGATCCTGTGAAGTCAGGTTTTCAGAAGTTATTCAGTATTTTCACAGCAGTGATCTCACACAGTTGCTTTGCTCTGGATTTTGTTCTTAGTTTTGAAAATGCACAAGCAAAAAACACACCAATTCAACAGTTTTCTATATGTATACTCAATAACATTGGTTAGAGTCTTTGAGTTGTGCAACTTTACCTCCCTCTATTTATGTGTTTTTCCTCCCCCATTAACAACAACATACTGCCACCTATAGTTTCCATCTATTCTTTCAAGTTTCTGTTGTCATTTGAGCCAATGTAGATAGTTCTTAAAAGAGAATAATGCTCAAGGCAGACATGATTTACTAGTCAAGCTAAAATACAGTTTGGATTTTCCCAATTCATTTGTTGGTTTGTGTAGTGTGGTGGTTTGTGTGTTGCTGTGATGCTGGAAGTTATGACACTGGTATTTTAAATACTGGCTTGGTCACTCATGGCGGGTAGGTTTCAGAGAACCTTCCTATCATGCCAGAAGATGAACCCCTCAGGTTGGAAGGCACTCAAAATGTGAAAAGGGAAGAGCTGCCTCCTCAAATTAGAGCTTTCAGGACCTTCATTTGTTGATGGAGCACAACTCAAAATGAACTGTAAACATTCATTAATAATCAGAATGTGGAATGTATGAAGTATGAATCTAGGAAAATTATAGTTGTTAAGTGCTATCAAGTTGGTTCTGACTCATCACTGCCTATATACAACAGAATGAAGTAATGCCTGGTCCTATGACATCCTCGTAATTGTTGTGTAAATCCATCTCATTAGGAACCTTCCTAATTTTCATTGACCCTCCACTTTACCAAGCATAATGTCCTTCTCCAGTGACAGATTCCTCCAAATTTCTTCAAATAGACAAATGAGCATCTCCAGCACTGCATCAGTTTGTTGAAATTTTTCAATTTGTGTTCTGTAAATTCATGGAGCTATGTTCTTATCAATGCCTTCAGTGAAGCTTGGACCTCTTCCTTCAGTACCATCAGTTTTTGATTATACGCTACCTCTTGAATTATTGATCATCAACCAATTCTTTTTGCTATAGTGACGTTATATATTCTTTCCATCTTCTTTTGACGCTTCAATATTTTGCCCATAAAATCCTTCAGTATTATAATGCAAGATTTTTTTCTTTAGTTCTTTCAACTTCAGAAACGTTGAGCATGTTCTTGTCTTTTGATGGTGATTCTCTCTCCTCATCCTGAAGTTAGAGGACCTCTTATGGCACATCATTTAAGACATAAGCAATAATTACGTTGTTGTTTTTAGATGCCATTGAATTAGTTCTGACTCATAGCAACACTATGCACAACAGACTGAAACACAGTCCAGTCTTGTGCCATCCTTGGAATTATTGTTTTGTTGGAGTGCATTGTTGCTGTCACTGTGGCAATATATTTCACTGAGAGTCTTCCTCTTTTTCACTGACCATCCATTTTGCAGGGATGTCATTCTGCAGGGATGAGTCCCTCCTGACAGCATGTCTGAAGTACACAAGATGAATTCTTGCCATCTTTGCTTTAATGAACCATTCTGGCTGTACTTCTTCTAAGAAAAATGTGTTTGTTCTTCTGGAACTCCATGATCCTTTCAAGATTTTTGCCAACACCTTAATTCAGATGCATTGTTTCTTCTCCAGTCTTCATTTTTTATTGTACAACTTTCAAATGCATAGGAGGTAATGGAAAATACCATGGCTTGGGTCCTTAATCTTTGCTCTTTAGTACTTTTTAAAAGTTCTTTTGCCTAATACAATAAGTCTTTCAATTTCTTGACTGTTGATCCTTAAGTGTTGATCGTGGATCCAAGCAAAATTAAGTCTATGATAGCATCCATCTTTTCTCCATCTGTCATGATGTTGTTTATTGGTCCCGTTGTAAGGAATTTTGTTTTCTGTATATTGAGGTGTAATCCACACTGAAAGTTGTAGCCTTTGACCTTCATCATTGTTTAAAGTCTCCTTCACTTTTAGTAAGAAAGGTTGCGTCATCAACATTTCTCAGCTTGCTAATGAGTCTTCCATCAATCCTGATGTCATGTTCTTCCTCATATACTCCAGCTATTCAGATTATTTGCTCAGCTTCTTGTTGTTGTGTACCGTGGAGTCGGTTCTGACTCATAGTGACCCTGCATAGGGCTTCTGAGGCTGTAAATCTTTATGGGAGCAGAAAACCTCATCTTTCTCCCATAGAACAGCTGGTAGTTTCGAATTGCTCACCTTGCGGCTTGCAGCCCGATTCATAACCACGATGCTACCAGAGCTTCTACGTAACCATTTGGTCAGCATACAGAGTGAATTAATATGATGAAAAGAACAAGCATGGCACACATCTTTCCTGATTTTAAACCATTCAGCATCCCCTTGTTCTGTTAGAACAACTGCCTTTTGGTCTATGTATAGGTTCCTCATGTACATAATTAAGTGTTCTGGAATACCCATTCTTTACAATGTTTGTTATGCTATTGTTTGTTAGGATCCACAGTTAAGTGTCTGGATAGTCAATAAAGTACAAGTAAACATCATTCTGGCATTATATGCTTTCATCCAGGATTCATCTGACATCAGCAGTGATATTCCTTCTTCCATAGCCTCTTCTAAATCCTACCTGAATTTCTGGAAGCTCTGTCTATGTACTACTGCAACCATTTTTAATTATCATCAGCAAAACTTTACCAGCATGTGATATTAATGATATTGTTTCATAACTTCTACATTTCAATAAGTCATTTTTCTTTGGAACAGGCACCAATATGGATCTTTTCCAATCAGTTAATCTCTTGGCATAGAAGAGTGAGCA
>NW_006408875.1:2131754-2133599 GCF_000296735.1 Chrysochloris asiatica | reverse complement strand
CTTTGGTCTTTTCTTTCTTTCCTGCCTTTTAAATGACCTTTTGCTTTCTTTCTGTATGATGTGCTTGATATCATCCCACAGCTCTTCTGGTCTTATGCCATTAGTATCGAATGCACAAAATCTGTTCTTGAGATGGTCTCTAAATCCAGGTGGGATATATTCAGTATCATATTTTGGCTCTCATGGACTTATTTAAATTATTTTGTGCTTCTGACTGAACTTGCATATGAACAATTCATGGTCTGTTCCACAGTCTGCCTCTGGCCTTGTTTTGGCTAATGATATTGAAATTCTCCATCCTCTCTTCCCACACATGTAGTCAATTTGAATAGTATGTAGAGAATTTGGTGATGTCCATGTGTATAATCATCTTTTATGTTGTTTAAAATGTATTTGCAATGAATAAGCTATTAATCTTGAAAAATTCTATCATGCAAGTTGCAACATTGCTTCCATCACCAAGGTCCTGTTTTTCAACTATGGATCTTTCCTCTTTGGCAGACAAGATCAGCAAATTTACATTCAACAATCCTTTGCAGTTTTTGATGAATATAAATTTTCCTAGATTCGTACTCTATACATTCCTCATTTCAATTATTAATAGATGTTTGCAGCTGTTTTATTCTCATTTTGAGTTGTGCTCCATCCGCAAATGAAGGTCTGAAAAGGTTTACTCTTCCATGTTATTAAAGTAAACTCTACTTTGAGGAATCAGCTCTTTCCCAGTATCTTCCAACCTGTGGAGTTCATCTTCCAGTACTATATCAGACAATATTCTGCTGGAATTCATAAGGTTTTCAGGGCTTAACCATTCAGAAGTGGTCAGTATCTCCTTCTTCCTAGTCTGCTTTAGTTTGGAAGCATCACTGAAACCTACTCAATATGTGTGACCCCCACTGGTATTTAAAATAATTGTGGCCTAGTTTCCAGCATTGGAGCAACACAGGAAACCACAGTATGAGAAACTAACAAGAGTGGTGGAGGAAAATTGGAAGTCATAAAAAATTAAATGGGAAAAACAACAACAGAGGAGAAGGGACTCGATGGCGGCTAAGGTGGAGGTGTAGGGAAAGTCGCCGTCAGCAATAACACAGAAACCCAGGCAAAAAAGAGCCAGGACAGAGTTCCAAAACTTGGACCCACAGAGATAGGAATATTTTAAAGGTTTGAAGGCTTATAACTTGTGGAGTTTGAAGCTAAAGTAAATCATTGTGTACTTTTAAATCTGCAGGGCTGTGCTCGGAGGCCTGAGCCCACATCCTGGGCGAGACCAAGCGGTGGGACGAAACAGGAGCTGCAGAGACACTGAGGGAACCTTCGGAAAAAAAAGGTGCACAATATACTTTGTCAGTTTTGTGCTGTTCTAATTTTATTTTCTTTTTTTTTTCTTTGGTATCGGATAATTGATGCACTCACTGTTTGCCCACCTCCATTGTGGTGAATAGAGGAAGAGCTGGAGCCAAGTGACCATCACCCACCCTCATCGTGGGTGGTTTCTTCTGCCAGGAATCCGCACAGACACTCAGCCCAAGCTGTGATGCTGAACTGCCTCCCATTTGGCCTGTTTTTTATCACAGGTACGAGAGGAGTCCCGTTGTGGTGCTGTGGGTAAATGCACCAGACTGCAAAGCCTTTTGAACTGCAAGGTCAGTGGTTCAAGCTCACCAGCTGCTCCTCAGAAACCCTATACAGGTCGCTGTGGGTCGGAATTGACTCAACAGCACTTAACAACAAGAAGAAGAGGAGGGCAGAAGTGTCTGAAAGAGAGTTTAAAGGCAAAATATCTCAGGCAGCCAGGAACTTAGGACATTAAAGACATACTTATATTAAGCTACAGATTTTTTT
>NW_006408875.1:2101217-2123079 GCF_000296735.1 Chrysochloris asiatica | reverse complement strand
TAACTGATTGGAATACCTAAAATGGGGTTACAACGTGCCCAATGAAGGAGGCTTCCTGTGGAGCCTTTGCAATACATAAGACTATAGGTAGAAGCATGAACCACATCCAGATCTCCAGAGATGGGAAATGTCCACTTGAAAGGACGAGCAGACCAGCCTGGAGCAGCTAGAAGAACAGAAGATATTTCTTGAAGAAAAGACCTACAGGAAAAATACAAAACGATAGAGGCAGACAGACTGTTATGGCAAGAACAAACAAGTTACTTGCCCAAGAAACATCAAGGCAAGTGGTCGGGTCTCCTCAGTGCAAACCCCCTTCCAAGACTAAGACTCATTGGAAATACATGCTCTGATTGGTGACCCACACTCATCACCGATAAGGGGAAGTGAGGTAAAAACAGCAAAGAAGTGGCGAGCTGAGCCCTACACTGTTCAATAGGCCTCTGAGTACCCGGGTGGAGACTCAGTTGGCCAGCAGTGTGGGAAGACCTGGGGACTCTTGGGCCCAGAGTCAGTGGCATGGCCACAGGGGATTGGACTGGAGAGTGAAGCTACCGGCTGGTAAGAAGAGAGGGCATATGCATAAGAACACCCACACTTGCAGATAATACCCACTTGACCTGGCTTCAAAGACTGGATGATCAGAGTTCAACCAGAAGAAAAAAGAAGAGGGAAAAAAAAAACCAGTAATCTGATACAATTTGATGAACTTGACCTACACCTATGGATGCAGTAACTCAAAAGAGGGAACAAATCCTTACAGAAAGAATCATTACCACCCCCTCCACACACAGAGTAGACAGGGATGGGCAACTTGGACATTGGATACCCAAAATGGGTGGGGGGCCTACAAAGGCAAGAAGTGACTGGCTTACAAGCTTTCAAGAGGGAACCTAGTGCCAGGGGGCATGGAGGAAGGCAGAATCTCCAGTGAGTACTATTCAATTTGTCTAGGCGGAGCTGATGAAATGAAATGCAGTTGGGTCACTTGTGATACAATAGTGAATAATTGTTATCAGGACTGGTTGTGAGGGTTGGAAATGTAAAGGTAGACATTCTATAGCATGGAAGGGAGTGATTAACTCTCCAGTCTAGGAGCGGAGTTCTCTAGGACCATCAACGGAGAGGAGCCGAGAACCCTACTCAGAGAAGCAGAGATGCCTGAGATGGAGGCAGAGACAATGACCTGCAGGGATGAAGCAGCTGGGGACTTTGGATCCAGAGAGGGAGAGGGACTGTGTGCTGAAGCTGGGAGGTGGGGGTTGGGGGGAGATACTATAGGGGGTGGGTTTGAAGGGTATACCCTTTGGGTGGTTGATGATGCATGGAGGAGATTGGAACCAGGGCAATTAAACGATATACGATAGAATGAATGTAAAACTAAAGTTCTCTCATGTAAACTATCTTATAATTCACAATAAAACATTTAAAAAAATTAATTGGAACAGTTAAAGAATGATATCATAGGTACTATTGTTGTTATTGTTGTTAGGTGCCATGGAGTTGTTTCCAACTCATAGTGACACTAAGCATCATACAATGAAACATTGATCCTGCATTTTTCTTGCAATTGTTATTATGTTTAACCCCATTGTTGGTACCACGGTGTCAGTGCATTTTGTTAGGAGTATTCCACTTTGTCATCAACCCTCTGCTTTTCCGAGCATGATGTCCTTCTCCAGAGACTGGTATCTCATGAAAATATACTCAAAATCCTAGAGAAAAAGTCTCCACATCTTCACCTCTATGGACTATTCTGCCTATGCTTCTTTTTTAATGGTTTGGTTGTTCTTCTGGAAGTTCATAGTACTTTCAATAAATAATCTTAGCCAACAATATAATTAAAATACATTGATTCTTCTCCAGTCTTCCTTATTCATTGTTCAACATTCACACATATATGAGGTGATTGGAAATGCTATGACTTAGTCCTCAAACTGACATCTTTGTTCTTCAACACTTTGAAAGAGGTCTTTTGTAGAAAATTTCTTAATGCAGTATGTTGTTTCATTTCTTGACAGTTGTTTTTATAAACATTGATTGTGGATCCAAGCAATGATGACTTGGATCACTTAAATCTTTTCTACATGATGTTATTTATTGGTCCAGTTGTGAGGATTTTCATTTTCTTTTCATGAAGGTACAATCCATACTGAAGGCTATGATCAGTATGTATTTCAAATTTTCTTAACTTTTAGCAAACAAGGTTATGTCGTCTGCATATCCCAGGTTGTTAATGACTCTTCCTACAATCCTAATGCTACGTTCTTCTTCATATAATCCAGCCTCTCAGGTCATCTGCTCAGTATACAGAATAAGCATGGTGAAAGGATATAACCCTTGTACACACCTTTTCTGATTTTAAAACATTCACTATCCCCTTGTTCTGTTTGAGCAACTGCCTCTTGATCTATGTGTGGTTTCTTTAGGAGTACAATTAAGCATGCTAATGAAAGCTTGTAAACCAGCATCTTCATGCCTTTATAAGCTCCCATTTTTATATCCAGTGTCTAAGTTGCCCATCCCTGTCAACCCAGAGTACTGAGAAGGCATGCTTGATCCTTGATATGAAAAATCCTTCTCTTCCAGTTGGAATTTTGAGCAACTGCATCCATAAGCAAAGGTCCAGTTCATCAAATTGTCGCAATTTACGCTTGTTCCCTGTATCAAACTTCTTTATCTTCATCTGGTTGAGTTTTGGTCTGTTAGTCATGCAAGCTAGGTCAAATGGATACTATCTGCAAATTTGGAAGTTCTTGCATACCTTGACTTCAGACCAGCTGGTCACTTCACTCTTAACTCTAGCCCCCAGTGGCTAGGTCAGTGTCCATGGCCTCAGGAGTTCATACACCTTCCTAAACTTCAGACCAGCCAATAATTCTTCTTCTCTCTCATCTCAAGGTCAACAGGTGCTAATGAAACATGGATAAACTCAGCACATCTTCATTGCTGCATTTCCCCCACTTCCACTCACCAGTAGTTCAAAGCGGTAACCAGCGAGCATACTAGACTGCTCGTGCGTTCAATTTGAGTTTCAGTCTTAGAAGGGGGTTTACCGTAAAGGGCTGGTTTTTCTTGCCATGATAGCTCCAAGGCAAACAGCTTGCTTGATATTCTAACAGCCAGTCTGCTTTTTTTTCTGCTTGTCTTTCTTTCAAGAAGTATTTTCTGTTCTTCTAGCTGTTTCAGGTTGGTCTGCATGTCTTTTCAAGTAGCCATGTCCCACCTTCACAGGTTCTGGATGGGACTCAGGATTCTGCCTAAGACCCCATACTCCACAAAAGCCTAACAAGAAGCCTGTTTCCCTGGGAAAACTCTAATTCCCTTTTTAGCTAATCTAATTAGCTATAGGCTAAGACAGGCTTACAAGTTTTGTCTGTAGTCATAACTCCCAATATTCATTTGTATGACACTTAAATGTCTACTTTTCAATAGTAGGCAGGGAGGAACCAATATTTATGAAACAGACAAGCTCCTAATGTGATTTCCCCCTCCTTTACCTATTCAGACTATGTCTCCATCCCTGTATCACAGAACATTGTTATTCCAAGGTTGTGTACACCTATCCCGTTTAGCACATACATACCTCCCCTAAGTTTTCCTTTTTTAAATGTTCATCTACCACCCTCCCCTTTTTTGTATATTGTCCTCCCCCTCCTTGTATATTGTCCTCCTCTTTACCCAAGCTATCATATGTCTACTCCCTAACATACTGTGAATTACTGTCTCCCCTACTCCCACCCCTGCTAACCATCAGATTAATTTTTAGTATGGTAATCTTTCCTTACGATTTTCCAATAATGGTCTTATGCAATATTCTTTTGTGATTCACTAATTATACTCAGCATAATATCCTCAAGGTTCTTCTATGTTATAAGGTGTTTTGCAATTTCATTGCTATATTTTAAAGTAATACAATATTCCATTGTATGTATGTATCAAAGTTTGTTTATCCACTCTTCCATTGATGGGTACTTAGGCTTTCTCCATCTTTTTGCTGTTGTGAATAGTGGAATATTTTGTCTATTTTCTGTGTGTGTGTTTTTCCAATATTTGATAGTCTACATATGTAATGTGTTTGAGCCCTTAAGTTTGGCCCTATTTTTTAATCAATAAACTTTATAGTTCTGGAATTTACATTTAGGTTTTAATCCATGTTGACTTACTTTTTTTATATGGTGTTACATATGGGTCTTGTTTCATTCTTTTGTGAATCAATTTCTAGTTTTGCCAGCACAATTTGCTGAAAAAAACTCTCTCTTTCCCATTTAATGTATTTTGGCCCTTTGTCAAAGTGCAGTTGACTATATGTGGATGGATTTACTTCTCGGTTATCAATTCTGTTCCATTGAACTATGTATCTTTCATTGTACAAATACCAGGTTGCTTTGAGAACTGTGGTCATGTAGTAAATTGTGAAATCAGGGACTGAATAGCCTCCAAATTTGTTCTTCTTAAGCAGTGCTTTGCTTTTCCAAGGTCTCATTCCCTTCTATATAAAGCACATGATCATTTTTTCCATCTCTTTAAAGATTATTGCTGGAATCTGGATTAGGATTGCTTTGGGTAGTATTGATATTTTCACAATGTTAAGTCTTCCTATCCATTGGCATGGTATATTCTTCTATTTTTGTAAATCTTCTTTGTAGTTATCTTTGTATGGGCCTTTTGTTTCTCTGGTTAGATTTATTTCTAAATATTTCATCTTTGGGTAGCTATTGTAAATGGTATTGTTTTCCTAATTTCCTTTTCAGAACTGACATTTTTAGTATCAAGTAATCCAACTGATTTTTGTATGTTGCTCTTGTACCCTGCCACTTTGCTGAATCTTTCAATAGGTTCTAATATATATATATTTTTTATTTTATGCAGAGTCTTTGGGATTTTCCATGTATAGGATCATATCATCTACAAGTAAAAAAAGTTTAACTTCTTCTTTGCCTATTTGGATACCTTTAATTTCTCTTTCTTGCCTTACAGCTCAGGCTATGACTTTCAACACAATATTAAAAAGGAATGGTGAGGGCATCGTTTTCTGGTTCTTGTTCACAAAGAGAATGCTTTAAGTTTTTCTCCATTGAGAGTGACCTTGACTATTGATTTTGTATATGTACTCTTAATTATGCTGAGGAATTTCCTTTTAATTCCTACTTTGTTGACTATTTTTATCAGGAATGGGTGTTAGATTTTATCTAATGCTTTTTCTGTATCAATCAATACAATCATCTTTTGTTTGTTTTGTTTTTCCTTTTTTAATTTATGTGGTGAGTTACATTGATTGTTTTTCTAATACTGAACCATTCTTGCTTCCCTGGTATGAATCCTGCTTGGTCATGGTGCATTTTTTTTTTTTTTTTTTGGATAGGCTGTTAAATTCTTTTGGCTAGGATTTCGTTGACATTTTTGCATCTATGTCTCTGAGGGAGATCGGTCTTTTATTTTCTTTTTAGTGATGTCCTCTGGTTTTGGTACAAGGATTATGCTTGCTTCATAAAATGAACTAGGAAGTTTTCCGTCCTTTTCTGTATTCTAGAGTAGTTTTCATAAAACTGGTATCAGCTCTTTTCTAAATGTTTGATAAAATTCACCAGGAAAGTCATCTGGGCCTGTACTTTATTTTTGGAGGTGGGAAGATTTTTGATGGCCTGATCAATTTCTTCTTTTGTTATAGATCTGTTCAACTTTTCTACAATCTGTGTACAATATGTAGTATGAAACAATTTTTCTTGCAGAAAGTTAAGAGGACTTAAAATATTTACTGAAGATCAATGACCATAGACTTCAGTTTGGGTTGCACCTCAATGCAAAAAACAAAATGAAAAAAACCCACAAAAATCCTCACCACTGGATGAATAAATAACATTATGATAAATGGAGAAAAGATTGAAGTTGTCAAATAATTCATTTTGCTTGGATCCACTATCAACACTCATGGAAGAAGAAACCAAGAAATCAAATGATGTATTGCATTAGGCATCTGCTGCACAAGACCTCTTTAAAGTGTTCAATAGCATATATGTCAGTTTGAGTGAGGACTAAGGTTCACCTGACCCAACCCAAGGTATTTCCATAGCCTCATGTGCTTGTGAAAGTTGGACAGTGAATAAGGACGACCACAGAAGAACTGATGTATGGGAATTATGGTATTGGAGAAGAATATTAAAGGTACCATGGACTGCCAGGAGAACAAACAAATCTGTGTTGGAAAAAGTACAGCCAGAATCTTACTTAAAACCCAGGATGGCCAGACTTGGTCTTTCATACTTTGAACATACAGTTAGGAGAAGAACATCATGCTTTGTAAACGGGAGGGCCAGTTAAAAGTAGGACGAGCCCCATGAGTTGGGTTGGCACTGTGGCTGCACCAATGGGCTGAAGCACAATAGCAATTGTGCAGATAATACAGTACTAGACAACATTTGTTCTGATGTTCATAGAGCCATGGAACTGATGTGATGACACCTAACAACAATGGATATTTTAAATACCAGCAGGGTCACTCATGGTGGACAGGTTTCAGATGCACTTCCAGATAAAGACAGACAAGGAAGAAGGAGTGACAAACAACTTATAAATATTTAGTCACTGAAAACCTTAGGAATAGCAGATAAACACTGTCAGATAAAGTGCCGGAAAATGAACCATCAGCTTGGAAGGCACTCAAAATGTGAATGGGGAAGAGCTGCTTCCTCAAAGTAGAGTTGACTGTGATGATGCAAATGGAGTAAAGCCCATGGGAGTAAAGCCTGTGGGACCTTCCTTCATTGCTGATGGGACACAACTCAAAATGAAAATAAATAGCTATAAACATCCATTAATAACTGGAACATGAAATGTATGAGGTATGAATCTAGGAAAATTGGAAAGTGTCAAAAATGAAATGGAACACATAAATATCGATATCTTAGGCATTAGTGAGCTGAAATGGACTGGTATTGGCCAGTTTGAATCTGACAACCACATGGTTTACTATGCCAGGAATGACAAGAACATTGTCAAAAAGAACATATCCAGATCAGTCATGAGGTACAACACAGTCTGTGATAGGATAATAACCATGTGCCTACAGGGAAACCCAGCTAATACCGCTATTATTGAAATGTACACACCGACCACTAAAGCCAGTGAGGATGAAATAGAAGCATTCTACTTTTACAATATGAAAATGATCAAACATGCAATCAAGATGTATTGATCATTACTGGTGATTGGAATACAAAGGTTAGAAGCAAAGAGAAAGGATCAGTAGTTGGAAAATATGGCCTCGGTGACAGAAATAATGCTGGATATCGCATGATAGAAATCTGCAAAATCAATGATTTGTTCATTTCAAATACCTTCTTTAGATAGCATAAGAGACGGTTATACACATGGACCTGACCAGATGGAATACCCAGGAATCAAATTGACTACATCTGCGGAGAGAGACAATGGAAAAGCTCCATATCATCAGTCAAAACAAGGCCAGGGGCAGATTGTTGAACAGACCATCAATTACTCATATGCAAATTCAAAGTGAAACTGAAGAAAATGAAAACAAGTCCATGAGAACCAAAATATGACCTTGAATATATCCCACCTGAATTTAGAGATCATCTGAAGAACAGATTTGATACATTAAATATTAAAGACCGAAGACCAAAAGAGTTGTGGGATGACATCAAGAACATCATACATGAAGAAAGCAAAAAGTCATTAAGAAGACAAGAAAGAAAGAAAAGATCAAAATGGATGTCAGAAGAGACACTAAAACATACTCTCCAGTGTAGAGATACTAAAGCAAATGGAAGAAATGAGGAGGTACAAGAGCTGAATATAAAATTTCACAGACCAACTCAAGAAAACAAAATCAAATACTACCAAAACATGTGCAAAGATCTGGAATCAGAAAACCAGAAAGGAAGAACACGCTTAGCATTTCTCAAGCTGGGAGAATTTAAGAAAAAATTCAAGGCTGGAATTTTGCTATTGAATTCAAAAGAAGATGAAAGGAATACACGGAGTCACTATACCAAAAGGAAATGATTCATGTTCAACCATTTCAAGAGGTAGCATATTATCAAAAGCCAATGATGCTGAAGGAGTAAGTCCAAGGTGCATTGAAGGAGTTGGCAAAGAACAAGACACTGGGAATTGATGGGATAAAAATTGAAATCTTTAAAAAAAAGTGAGGTGGCACTGGAGGCACTTCCTCATTATGCCAAGAAATTTGGAAGACAACTATCTGGCCGACTGATTGGAAGAGATCCATATTTGTGCCCATTCCAAAGAGAGGTGACTCAACGGAATGCAGAAATCATCGGAAAATCGCTTTGATATCCCATAGGAGTAAAGTTTTACAAAAGGTAATACAGAAACGGCTGCCAGCATTCATTGACAGAGAACTTCCAGAGATTCAAGCTGGATTCAGAAGAGGCTGTGATATTCAGAAGAGGGATATCATTGCTGATGTCCAATGGATCTTGGCTGAAAACAAGGAATACCAGAAAGATGTTTACCTGTGCTTTATTGACTATGCAAAGGTTTTCAATTGTGTGGATCATGACAAGCTATGGAAAACATTGCAAAGTATGAGTATTCCTGAACACTTAATTGTGGTCATAAGGAATCTGTTCATGGACCAAGAAGCACTTGTTCGAACAGAATATGGGAACACTGAATGGTTTAAATTTAAGAAAAGTGTGCAACAGGGTGGTATTCTTTCACCATACTAATTCAACCTGTATGCTGAGTAAATAATCAGAGAAGTTGGGTCATATGTGGAAAAACATGTCATCAGGATTGGAGGAGGATTCATTAACAACCTGCAATATGCAGATGATACAACCTTGCTTTCTGAAAGCGTAGAAAACTTAAAATATTTACTGATGAAGGCCAAAGAGCATAGCCTTCAGTATGGATTGCATTTCAATGTAAAGAAAAAAAAATTCCTCACCACTGGACCAATAAACAACAGTCTTATCAATGGAGAAAAGGTTGACATTGTCAAGGACTTCATTCTTCATAGATCAACTATCAACACTCACGGAAGCAGCAATCAAGAAATCAAAGGATGTATTACATTAAAATCTGCTGCACAGGAGCTTTTTAAAGTGTTGAAGAGCAAAGATGTCAGCTTGAGAACTAAGGTGCACCTGACCCAAGCCATTGTATTTTCAATAATATCATATGCATGTGAAAGCTGAACAGTGAATAAGAAAGTGAATAGAAGAATTGATGATTTTGAGTTATGGTATTGGAGGAGAATATTGAAAGTGCCATGGGCTGCCAAAATAACCAACAAATCTGTATTGGAAGAAGTGCAGCCATACTGCTCCTTTGAGGCCAGGATAGCCAAACTTTGTCTCTCATACTTCGGACGTATTGTCATGAGTGGCCAGTCGCTGGAGAAGGATATCATATTTGGTACAGTGGAGGGTCAGAGAAAAAGAGGAAGTCCCCCAGCGAGATGGATTGGCAAAGTGTGGCATCAATGGGCTCAAGTGTGGCAACAATTGTGAGGTTAGCCCAGGACCTGGCAGTGTTTCATTCTGTCGTACATAGGGTTGCTATGAGTTGGTACCAACTCAATGGCACCTAACAACAATGACAACAACAATACCATTTTTCTTTCCCAGCAGCAATGGTTAAGTGTTCCAATTTCCCTACATCCTTCCCGACATTAGTTATTTTCTAGTTTTTTGTTTGTTTGTTTATTTTTTACTTTAGCCATCCTAATGGAAGTCAGGCTGGTACCTCAAGGTCAGTAGTTCAAAACTACCAGCCATTCCACAAGAGAAACAGGAGGCTTTACTGCTTTGGAAACCCTATACAGAGTCGCTATGAGTTGGAAATGACTCCACGTCACACTACCATCACCACCGAATGAAAAGCAAAATGATAGCACTTTGTGATTTTGATTTACATCTCCTTGATATCTAATTACAGCTGTTGAATATCTTTTCATTTATTTGGTGGCCATTTTAATATCCATTTTGGTAAAAGTCTATGCAAGTCTTTGACAGATTATAATTGGCTAAAATATTGAATGACACAGAAAACATCAAAAGAAGATAGAAGGAATACACAGATATACTGCACCAAAAAGAATTGCTTGATGTTAAACCATTTCAAAAAGTAGCATATGATCAAAAACCAATGGTGCTGAAGGAAGACGTTCAAGCTACCGTGAAGTCATTGGTGAAAATCAAGGCACTAGGAATTGATGGAATACAAATTGAAACGTTTCAACAAACTTATGCAGTACTCACTTGTCTATAACAAGAAATTTGAAATATAGCTACCTGGCCAACCAACTGAAAAAGACCCATATTTGTGCCCATTCTAAAGAAAGGTGACCTAGCAGAATGTAGAAATAATCAAACAATATCATTAATACCATATGCAAGTACAATTTTTCTGAAGATAATTCAAAAATGATTGCAGCAGTACATAGACAGGGAGCTGCCAGAAATTCAAGGCAGATTCAAAGAGGGCATGAAAAGAAGGATATCATTATTGATATCAGATGGATCTTGACTGAATGCAGAGAATACCAGAAAGATGTTTACTTGTGCTTTATGGACTGTGTAAAGGCATTTAACTTTGTGGCTTATAACAGACTATGGATAACATTTTGAAGAATGGGATTTCTATAATACTTAATTGTGCACCTGAAGTCTTGGTCCAGTGCTATAGGATTAGCACTGGACTGCTAACCACAAGGTCAGTGGTTCAAACCCACCAACCACTCCTTGGAAACTCTATACACAGTTGCTGTGATTAATAACTGACTCAATTGCACTTAACAACAACAATAATAATAGTGTGCATGTGGAACCAAGTGGCAAAACAAGGGAATACTGAATGGTTTAAAATCAGAAAAAAAGTATGTATCAGAGTTTTTCCTTTCACCATACTTATTTAATTTGTATTCTGAGCAAAGAATTCAAAACACTGGATTTTATGAAGAATAACATAGCATCAGATTAGGAAGAAGACTCATTAACAACCTTAGATATGCAGGTGACACAAACTTAAATTTCTGAAAGCAAAAAGGACTTCAAATATTTATTGAAAAAGATCAAAGACTACAATCCTCAGTATGCATTGCATCTCAGTATAAAGGAAACAAGAATGTTCACAATTGGACCAGTAAATAACATCCTGATAAGGCTTTCAAGGAGCAACTGATGGTTTGAATCACAAACCTTTGTCAGCAATTCAGTTCTTATCCTACAGCACCACAGCAGGACTCCATTTTTCCCCTTACTAGAGGAGCTATGAGTCCCAACCAAATTGAAGGCACTTAGTAATAACATCAACATCTTACTGATAGTATAAAAGCATTAAGATGATTTGCTTGGGCAACCAATGGCTCTGCTTTCCTCTCCATCACCTATATTAATTTATAAAGCCATCCTTGAGAGGGAATTGTGACTAAGCTGGCTAAAGATGAATAGAATCAGGCTGTGTTGTTGCTGTTTTCTCTGAAACGTTAATGGTATTTAGATAAATGATATTCAAGAAGTAACAGGGGAAGATACTTAAGAACTTTTATGCTCAATAAAGATTCCAAGAATACAGCTTCCAGGGTAATTGGTCTTACACTGTTTGCAGAGTGTTAGGTCATCTGGGGTCTCTTCTAAATTCCTTTACAGTCCATCAAATCCCCATTGAAAAGAAGTCTGAGAGCACTGAAGAGCTCTCAACATCATGGATCAAACATCAACATTCATGGAAGAAGCAATCAATAAATGAAATAATGCACTGCATTAG
The DNA here is from genome assembly GCF_000296735.1 of Chrysochloris asiatica. Lineage (NCBI taxonomy): Eukaryota > Metazoa > Chordata > Mammalia > Afrosoricida > Chrysochloridae > Chrysochloris > Chrysochloris asiatica. The sequence goes on along the minus strand of NW_006408875.1, from coordinate 2,111,322 downwards.
GCAAATCTTTTGCACAAGACCTCTTCAAAGTGTTCTAGAGCAAAGATGTCAGTTAGAGGACTAAGGTACACTTGTTCCAAACCATGGTAAATTCAGTAACCTCATATGCATGTGAAAGTTGGACAGTGAATAAGAAAGACTGTAGAAGAATTGATTCATTTGCGTTATGGTGTTGGAGGAGAATATTGAAAGTACCATGGACTGCCAAAAATAACAAACAAAATCTGTGTTCAAAGAAGTACAACCAGAATGCTCCTTGGAAGCCACGATGGCCAGACTTCCTCTCTCATACTTCAGACATATTATCAGGAGGGACCAGTCCCTGGAGAAAGACATCATGCATGTCAAAGTAGAGAGTCAGCAAAGGAGAGGAAGATCCCTCAATAGAATGGATTTGCATAATGGCAGCAGTGATGGGCATAACAACAATTGTGAGGTTGGCCCAGGAAATACCAGGTAGTATTTCATCCTGTTGTGTATCAGGTCGGCATGAGTCAGTACTGACTTGATGACCCCTAACAACAAAAAATCAGGTAACATTTGCATCACTCAAAAATAGTATTTCATTGAGGGGATATGAAAATGCTAATATTTGACCCCTTTTATATCTTTTTGAGGAGTCCTGGTGCAGCGCTGTAGGATAAGCACTAGACTGCTAACTGCAAGGTCAAGAGTTCAAACCCATTAGCCATTCTTTGGAAACTATACAAGGTCGCTCTGAGTCGAAGCCTATTCAATAGCACTTACCAGCAACTGCATCTTATTGGTAGTATAAAAGCATTAAGGTGATTTGTTTGGACAGCCAATGGCTCTGCTTTCCTCTCTATCACCCATGTTACTTACGAAGTCATCCTTGAAAGGATAGTGTGACAAAGATGAATAGAAATATACAACAGTGGTGGCAGTTTCTGATTTGTTTTTTTTTTTCCTTTGAAATCTTGGTGGTGCTTGAATAGATGATATTCAAGAGGTTCCATTTCTGAGATCTTTAATGAGAGCATTAAACTCAGAAAGAGATAAAGTGCTGTGTGTTATAAAAGCCAGGACAGGAAAGATGGCTCACACCTAGTGAAAAAGAACAAACCCATGGTTTGCTTGAGAGGTCAGCTGTGAAAATGAAATTCAATATTCATGTGGCCATTCAACTCTCAAAATAATATGGAGAAAGAAATTCATAGACTTGAAAATGAAAAGAAAAGTAACAGATGGAAGACTGGAGAATGAAAGTATGTAGCACTCCCTGTCTTTGTAACTGAATAAGAAAAGCATCACTAGGTTGGAAAATCTGGAGAGATTAAGGTCAGAGAGTTATCAAGAGCCACATTTTGCACATGTATTAATTGTGTTGATTCTTTGTTGCTCATGAAACTTTTCTATCAATGCATGTCAAAAAAATCTAAGGACATTTCATATATTGACCACGCACGTATGTATTGTTCTCTTCAGTATCTAGAAGGGACACGATTGTTTTAATGTCATCAGACATTTCAGAAGAATGCACGTGAAACTGAGCAAGAATCATCTCAGAAGCTTTTCTAAGAAGAGGGAAAGGCCACAGTGGAAGAGAGTATAATAAAGCATGCACTGTCATTTTAAATTCTATTCTTCAATGTGTAAGTAAACTTTCAAAGAGTCAACCTCTTGGCTCAAGACACAGTTGCATTTTTCAGATTCACCTTTTCATCAAAAAACTCTAAACACCAGAAGTGACCAAAGAGAAGGATTTTTACCTGCACTGTTGTAGACTACAATTCAGATGTGTGTGCCCTATTAATGACAAATAAATTCAAAGAAGCTCAATAATAGAATAAACCCAATAGTAAAATTTTCCTTTAGAAAACCAAAGTCTTATTACAGTATAAAATATTCTTCCCTTGATGAAAAGCATAGCCTTAGTACTTCTCATTGGATGGTGGTATCATAATCACTTTTGTAAGAGGCCAAAACCTACCATGTAGCAGATGGGTGGGGAAGATGGATGCTACTCAGCCAGGAAAGTAAAAAGAGAAAAGTGAATGATACTCCATGACTGCTGACAGCTGACACACTTTCTTCATAGGCAAGAAACATAGAGTTTCTGAAAAGCCTCAACTAAGTTCCTTGCCCGAGTTTACCAGGGTAAACAGGGTAAACTCTGGGTCAACACTGCACCAACAATGCACCTTTCCCTTAAGTGACAGGAACAAACTCTACAGAAATCAGAAGCACATCGGCAAAGGTGATTAAGAAATGCATCATGAACACATGGTTGTAATAGATACTGTAGAGGAGGAAAGCAGATCTACGGAATCCCAATGACCTGATCCCATATGCAAGCCCCCAAACCAGGTCTCCTTAGTCCTTGGTGGGTCAAAACATCCCTGGAAGGCAAACTAGAGCAGAGGTTAAAGCACAAGTTTTTGAGACCCTAGAACCAAATTATTTGAATTATTTCACTGAAACCCTCAAGTTTCTCCTTATTAAAATGAGGATAATGATGTCCCCTTGCCAGTATTATTGTGAGAACATCTATAGACTGTATATGAGAAACTTAAGCCAATGTGTGGCACATAAGGTGACTTTGATACTTGTCTTTAATATTTGTTATTATTATTGGTATCCATTGTTGGTAACTGTGACCTTCCTATAACATGCTGGGCAGAGCTTATAGAAATGATTGGCATCACTAGGGGTTACAGGGGGTGCAGACTACACTGGGTGTTCTCAGAGGGGTGACACCAAAATGTCTGTCTATAAAATTTCTTTGCATTGCTTCAGCAGAAATTTATTATTTTTCATAAAATCATCCCTGCAGTCATGTCAACAAAATCATGTTTTCATAATCATAGTTTACATATATCAATATACTGAGATGTTGTTGTTAAGTGCTGTTGAGTTGGTTCAGACGCCTAAAGACCTTGTATGGGGTTTCTGACACTTTTTAAATCTTCACAGGAGCAGAAAGCTTTATCTATCTGCTATGTAGTGGCTGTTGGGCTCGAACCCGAACCACAAATCTTGTGATTTGCAGTCCAGTGCTTATCATATAGAGCCAACGGGTTCCCCTGTATACTGTATAATGTTTAAGTGCCCTGCACTTTAAACATTTGGACCACTTAACTAAAGAGTGGCTACCTCTAGGCTTGAACTCAAAAACCCATTTTTGAAAACTGTGTTCTAGCCTAAAAAGTTAATCTTTAAACAAGGTTAATCTGGTATCTAAGGAAATGTTGTTGTTGTTGTTTGAAATAAGGCTCTGCAAATCACTCTTGGGAATCCCGTTGTATAAAAACATGCTGTTAACAGAGAAGAATTATCTGCTCTGTTTAGTAGCCACCCTATAAATAATGTTGCTAAGTAGTAACTAATCAACAGATGTTCTTTTAAGCAATCACATAAATTCACATATGTTGTGTTCACCAATCACTGGAAAATCCCACTTTTGTTAACCCACCTTTGAACTAGCCAAGAAATATACCATGCTAATTCCTAACTTAACAATATAAATATTGCCTGGATACCTGTAACTCCTCACTAGGAATGCTAGTTTTCACTTTGTGAAGCCAGTTTTGCGTGTCCCTGAATAACCTGTCTTTGCTCTCAATAAATCTCTGCACTTCAATTTTAAATAGAATACAAATTGTTACTCCACCTGATACCTACAAAACTAAGTCGATGTTAATTTAATTTTGAACCTTCTAATAAACTCCAGCCAGAGTTCTTAATATTACCTAATTACAATGATGCTTTGAACCAGATGGTTTCAAAATACATGCCATAGTTATGCTCTTGTTTCTGCGAGTGTTTTTATGGTAGTGGTGGTGGTTGTGTGCCACCGAGTTTGTTTTGACTCATAGAGACCCTTAATAAGATTTCGGAGGCTGTAAATCTTTGCTGTTGTTGTTAAGTGCAATCAAGTCAGTAAGGACTCAGAGAAACCCTACATACAACAGAACAAAACACTGCTCAGTCCTGTGCCAAACTTACAATCCTTGCAATGCTTGAGCCCATCGCTGCTGCCACTGTGTCAACCCATCTCATTGAAGGTCTTCCTCTTTTTCTCCAACCCTCCATTTAATCAAACATGATATCCTTCTATAGGGACTGGTCCCTGCTGACAATATCTCCAAAGCATGAGAGACAAAGCGTAGCCATTTTGGCTACCAGAGAGCATTCTGACTGTACTTCTTCTAACACAGATTGGTTTGCTCTTTTGGCAGTCCATGGTACTTTTAATATTCTCTGCCAACACCATAGCTCAAATGCATCAATTCTTCTACTGTTTTTCTTATTCACTGTACAACTTTTACAAGCATATGAAGTTATTGAAAATACTTTGGCGTGTGTGTGACATCTTTGCTCTTCAACTCTTGACAGAGGTCTTGTGCAGCAGATTTGCCCACTGCAACACACTGCTTATTTCTCGACTACTGCTTCCATGAGTGTTGATGGTTGATCTAAGCAAAATTAAGTATTTGACAACTTCAATCTTTTCTCCATTTACATGGCTGTAATTTATTGATCCAGTGGTGAGGATTTTTGTTTTCTTTACATTGAGATGCAACCATACAAAAATCTTTGATCTGTATCAGTAAATATTTTAAGTTCTCTTTGCTTTCAACAAGCAAAGTTGTATCATCTGCATACTGCAGGTTGTTAATGAGACTTCCTCCAATCTTGTTGCCCATTTTTCTTCATAGAATCCAGCTTCTCAAATTATGTGCTCAGCATATAGATTGAATAAGTATGGGAAAAGAATACAAACCTGGCACACACCTTTCTTCATTTTAAACCATTCAATGTTCTTTTGCTCTGTTCAAACAGCTGTCTGTTGTTCTATGTACAGGTTCCTCATGAGCACAATTAAGTGTTCCAGAATATTCATTCTCCACAATGCTGTCCATAGCTTTTCATGATCCAATAAAACATAGGTAAATATATTTCTTTATCCTCTGCTTTCAGCCAAGATCCATCTGACATCAACAATGATATCCCTCACTCTATGTCCTCTTCTGAATCTGGCTTGGACCTCTGGAAGCTCTCAGTCAATGTATGATTGCAGCCATTTTTTTAATTACCATTTTAAAATTGTTGTTGTTGTTGTTAAGTGCCGTCGAGTCGGTTCCGACCCATAGCAACCCTGTACAGGGTTTCCGAGGGTGTAAATCTTTACGGGAGTGGAAAGCCCCTTAATGGGATATTAATGATATTGTCCAAAGATTTCCACATTCCATTGTATCACCCCTCTTTGGAATGGACACAAATATTTTTCTCTTCCAGTCATTTGGCCATGTAGCTGTCTCCCAAATTTACTGGCATAAATGAATTAGTGCTTACTTTGCTTTATCTGTTTGTTGAAAGATTTCAATTTCGATTCCATAAATTCACGGAGCCTTGTTCTTTGCCAATGCCTTCAATAGACCTTGTACTTTTTCCTGCAGTATCACTAACTCTTGATCATTTGCTACCTCTATAACTGGTGGAATATCGACCATATCTTTCTGGTAGAGTGACTCTGTATTCCTTCCATCTTCTTTTGATGCTTTCTGCATCATTCAATATTTTGCTCATAGTATTCTTTAACATTGAAAGTTGAGGCTTGAATTTTTTATTCAGTTCTCTCAGCTTGAGGAATGCTGAGTGTATTCTTCCCTTTCCATTTTCTAACTCCAGGTATTTGCACGTTTCATTACAATATTTGACTTTGTTCTAGCCAGCTGAACTTTGAAATTTTCTTTTCAGCTCTTTTACCTCTTCATTTCTTCCATTTGTTTTAGCATTTCTATAAGGAGCTCTGGTAGCGTAGTGGTTATGAATCGGGCTGCGAACCTTAAGGGCAGCGGTTAGAAACTACCAGTTGCTCTGCGGGAGAACGATGAGGCTTTCTACTCCCGTAAAGATTTACACCCTCGGAAACCCTGTACAGGGTCGCTATGGGCCGGAACCGACTCGACGGCACTTAACAACAACAATGCTGGAGATCAAGTATCTTCTGACATCCATTTTGGTCTTTTCTTTCTTTATTGTCTTCTTAGGGACCTTTTGCTTTCTTCCTGTATGAAGTTCTTGATTTCATCCCACAATTCCTCTAGTTTTCAGTCTTTAGTGTCTAATGTATCAAATCTGTTCTTAAGATGATCTCTAAACTGAGATGGGGTATATTCTATTCAAGGTCGTATTTTGGATCCTATGAATTTGTTTTAAGTTCCTTCAGCTTCAGCCTGAACTTGATTTTGAGCAATTGATAAGTCTGCTCCACAGTGTGCCCCTGACCTTCTTTTGACTACTGATTTGGAACTTTTCTACCATCTCTTTGTATAGATGTAGTCAATTTGGTTTCTGTGTATTTAGTGAGGTAGCAGTAAATCTTTATAGTAGCAGAAACTCTCATCTTTTTCCCATAGAGCTACTGGTAGACTCCAACTTCTGACCCTGCAGTTAGTAACCTAGCTCATAATACACTAAGCTACAAGAGCTCCTGATTCTGTCAGGTTTTCTGTTGTGTTAGCTACAAAATTGCACAAACTCATATTTGTAAACCTATAACAATAACTTGTTTGAGAATGAAGTATAGGAATTAAAGAACAAATAAATAGAAAAATCAAGAAAGGCTTCAGCTCAGTTACTTATAAAATATGTTACTTATAATTCAATGAAGAAAAAAATCATAAAACATTTTTTTCTGTTATTATGCATGCAATCTAAGAAATATACTTTTAAGCAATTACAGCTACATATATCACTATGATTAAATTGATGATAAACACTACTAAGGATTCTGTATGGTTTAGTATAGGAGGAGGTTCATTCAGGGGGAAGGGTTGCTGACACTATGAATTACTGCACTCAGTAACACCAACCATAGTGACACCAAGGACAGAAGTCACTGCTTTTAAATGGGATTAATGGTCATACTGCTTGGATTCATGATTTTAATTAATGAAAACATCACAGGGTTTTGGAAGGAAAATGTATATTTTTAGGGAACACCATCAATATTTGAGATGACTAGAACAAGAAAAAAGAAGTGCCAAAATCAGATTAACATCTAAAAGAGAAAATCTGGACACATACCTAGAGAAAGAAAAATGAACCGTGACAATTATTACCATGCCCCAAATCATTAAAATTAACCTTTGGACCCAGTAAACCACTATGAAAAAGCAAATAGTATAAAATTCTTCTAAACAACATTTTTTGCTATGTATATAAAGGAGTTCTGGTAGCATAGTGAATATGAATCAGGCTGCTAACCTCACAGTCAGCAGTTCACAACTACTAGCTGTTCTGTGGGAGAAAGATGAGGCTTTTTGCTCCCATAAAGATTTACAGCCTTGGAAAACATGTACAAGGTCACTATGAGTCAGAACCTACTCCACGGCCCATAACAACAACAACAACAACAATATAGCAAATGTTGAGGGCAGACATGATTCAGTGGTAGAATTCTAAACTCCCATGCAGGAGTTCAAGGTTAAATTCCTGGTAAATACACCTCATACAAAGCCACTACCCACCTTCAAATGAAGGCTTGTGTGTTGAGCAGGTTTAAGCAGAGCTTACAAATAAAGGTAGACTAAGAAGAAAGGCATGATGATCTGGAAAAATAAGACAATGAGAATCTTGCAGATAAAAATAGTCTTTTCTGATATAGTGGAGACAGGGCCAGTTCCATTGTGTATGGGGTGGCCATGATACAATGGCTGACTCGATGGCAACTAATAACAAAACACCATGCATAAAATATCCAGAGAGTACAGCAGAGGGTATGGGTGTTATGTCTGCTAAATAGCAAGTGATAAACTGAAAAAGATTCAAAGAAGCAATAGAGATTACCGCGTGTAAAATACAAACAATGAATCAGAAGGTCTGAAAAACAAAAGATGAAGACTCCTGAACACATAATAAAAATGTTCATGAAGGGCATTCTCTCATGATTAAATTATAAACTGAACAAGAGGACATAATCATAATAAATATCCACACTTTCAATGTAAGAGCCTCAAAATATAGAAATCAAGATCAAATAGAAGAAAGAAATAGACAATTCTACAATAATAGTAGGAAATTTTAATACACCGATTTCGATGAAGAACAGAACAAGTAGAAAGAAACTCAGCAAAGACACAAACTAAACAACATGATCAACCAATTTGACCTCAGATTTACACAGATCACCCAACCCAACAACAACACAATACATATTCTTCTGTAGTATACCTGGATCATTCTTCCAAATAAATCATGTTAGGCCACAAAGCAAGTCTCAATAAATCTAAGAACATTGAATAACTACAAAGCACAATGCCATAACATTATAAGTCAACAATAGGAAGATCATAGGGAAAAATCAAATACCTAAAAATTGAATAACACCTTGCTTAAAAGCTACTGGGTAATAGAAGAACTAGAAAATTAAATTTTAAAAATTCCTTAGGTTAAATGAGAAAGAAATCATAACATAAAAAACATCTGGGACACAGCAAAAGCAGTGCTTAGAGGACAATCTATAGTAATACACATCCAAAAATAAGAAAGAAACAAAATCAAGATATTAACACAACATTTCCAACAAGCCAAGAAATTACAACAAAGTAAGTCTATAAGCACACAGAGAAAAAGAATAATAAAGATTAGAGCAGAAAAAAATGAATTGGAAAACAGAAAAGCAGTAGAATCAATAAGACAAAAAGTTGGTTTTTTGAAAGAATTTTTTAAATTTTGACAAACCAATCACAAGGCTAACAAAAGAAAAGAAGGATAAGATGCAACAACATGCATAAGAAAATCTGTGGGTGACCTCACAACAGAACTAATGGAAATAAAAAAGATAATAACAGAATACTATGAAGAACTGTATTCCAACAAATTTGAAAATCTAAAAGACATAGATATTAAAAAAAAAAAAAAAGCATGACTTATCTAAACTAACACGGAAAGAAGAAAGAAACTTGAACAGACGTATTACAAAGAAATTGATCGTGTTATTTAAAAACTCTCAAGGGAAAAAAAAAAAAAAAATCTGGGCCCAGATGGTTTTACTGGAGAATTCTACAAAACAATCAGAGAAGAGATGAAACAAATCTACTCAAACTATCCCAAAGCACAGAAAAGGATGAAAAACTTCCAAATATATTTTATGAAGTGAGCATAACCTTCATACCAAAACCATGCAAAGACATCACTAAAAAATAAAATTATAGACCAACAACCCCTCATGAACATACAAAAATTCTCAACAAAGTCATAGCCAATAGACCTCAACAAAATGTGAAAAAATATATATATTATGACCAACTGGAATTCATAGGGATGCAAAAATGTTTCAATATTAGAAAAATAATCAACATAATCCACCACATAAGTAAAATACATGAAAATAATTGCATGATCATATCTATACATGCAGAATAGGTGTTTGACAAAATCCAACATCTAGTCCTGATAAAAACACTCAACAATATAGGAATAGAAGGAATACTACTCAACATAATTAAGAGTATATATACAAGTCCAACAGCCAACATAACTCTCAATGAAGAGAAATTATAAGCATTCCCTTTGTGAGCAGGAACCAGACAAGTATGCCGTTTATCAGCATTCCTACTCAATATTGTGTTGGAAGTCTTAGCCAGAGCTACAAGGCAACAAAGGGAAGTTACCGGCATCCAAATTGGCAAAGAAGTCAAACTCTTTTTATATGCAGATATTATTGTTCTTGTACATAGAAAATCCCAAATACTTACAAAGAAAATCATTGGAATTAACTGAAAGATTCAGCATAGTGGCAGAATACAAGATCAATACACAAAAATCAGTTGGATTCCTCTATACTAATAAAGACAACTCTGAAAAGGAAATTAAGCAAAACAATAGCCACCAAAAGGTGAAATAGTTAGGAACAAGTTTAACCAGAGAAACAAAAGACTTATACAAAAAGTGGAGGGTAGAACTAATGGAATATAAGGTAACCACATTGAGGTTGGGGTGGGGGTGGGGGTTAGTTTGGGTGTTGGGAAGGGCGATACAAGAAGGGGGAGGAGGCGTAAGAACAAGATAGATAGGGGAACACTGAGACAGGTTTGCATGGAACAGAGGTAAATAGCGATGCATACTCAACCTTGGA
>NW_006408875.1:2071463-2078974 GCF_000296735.1 Chrysochloris asiatica | reverse complement strand
GTGTGACGCTGTGGTTTAATGCACTGTCTTGCAAAGTCAGTTTGAACTGCAAAGTTGGCAGTTTAGGCTCACCAGCTGCTCCTTGGAAACCCTATACAGCGTCTGTATTGGTCGGAACTGATCTGACAGCACTTAACAACATATATGTATTTTCCTTGCAATTCACTCTAGAGAAATAATTAATGATTTCTTTATCCAAGATTTATTTCAGCTTTTAATTTGGTCCTCTCTGTTTTCCCTTGCTCATCCTGGGCTTCAGGTTGCCCTATTTTGGAAGTAGCAGAAAATGCACCTGGAAGAGAGGAAGTAGTTATCACTCAAGTGTCATAACTACTTCTGAGTTTTAACGAGGTGAATAGAAAATCAAATTTCAAATATGATGACAACATCACACCACATTGCTTAGAGGGTTATGAAACATGGGGAATGATTGACAATCTTGTCAAAAACAAACTTAAAAATAGAAAGCATATGCTGATATGCCAAAAATAGCTTTGAAATAGACTCAATCTCAGCATACAACAGTGGTTTGTAAAATGCTTTGACTTATCTGAATTCTTAATCAGTATTTTTTGGGAATAAACAAATGTACCAAAGACACATTTTGTGGGATATCTTTCATTGATTCTCTGGATTCAAATCAAGGCTTTGCTATTTCTTAGCCACACTGTAACCTAGCCTGTATTCTATTAAATAAGGATAATAAATTTTACCTCATGGGGTTGCTTGCTGAGCTAAATAAAAGCATGAAAATATAATGCTTATAACAATGTTGGTATAGGTCATTACCCACCTAACATTTGTTGTTGTTAAGTGCTGTAAAGTCAGTTCTCACTCAAAACGACCCTGTATAGGGTTTCTGAGAAGCAGCTGGTGGGTTTGAAGTATCAATCTTGCAGTTTGCTTATCCTACAGCACCACACTAGGATTCAGTGCTCCTTGTTGCTATTTCAGTTGTAAGCTTAGGTACTATCTCCAATGGCTAAGTTTCTGCCTTGTTCATTCATTCATGCAGTTAACACTTTCATTCTTATCATGTGGTATGCAATGTGCTTGTAAATAAGACAACAATGCAAAGAGGAAGTCTAACGTTAAAAATATACAAGGGTGAACCAAAAGTTATCTGTAGTCTAGCTGCAGAATTTATTTTAATCAACTTTTTGAAAAAACAAATACATCATTTTTAGACAAAATTTCCTTGATTTTCAATACAGTTTGTTAATCTGTCAACAAGCTTTCATATTCCCTTGTTAAGAAAATGTTTTAGGCTGAGCTGTGAGCCACGCATGCACTGCTGTCTTCACTTCTTCATCAAGAGTGAATCTTCTTCCTCAAAGGACTGATTTCAGGGGACCAAACGGGGGAAAGTCCATTGGAACAAGATCACGACTATAGGGAGAAGGCTTTAACACTTCGAAATGAAGTTTTTGCAGAGTTTCTGAAGTGTGGGCAGAGATTGTCTTGCAAGATCACAAAACCCTTGGATAGTAGTCCTCTGCATTTAATCTGATGTTTAGGCTTCAGCTCTTCAGTAAGCATCTCACTGTGACAAGAATTGTTGGTCGCTGAACCTTTTTCCAGATAGTGTTCTAATAATGGCCCTTAAGAATCCCAGAAAACTGTTAGCATCAATTTTCCAGCTAATGTTTGATTTTTGAACTTTTTCTTGGTCAACAATTGAGGATGTTTCCATTCCATACCCTGCTGTTTACTCTTAGACTTGTAGTGATGAATCCATGTCTCATTACCAGTAACGATTTCTTTAAAGAAACTTTTACCTTAATTCTAGTATCGGTCTAAATTTTGTTTGCAAATGTCCAATCACTTCTGTTTATGCTCTTCCCTGAGTTGTCTTGGTACCCTCTTGCACAAAGTTTTCAAAACCCAGTCTATCATGGATTAATTCATAAGCAAATCCATGGCAGATTTGCAAGTGATTTGGCACATAATCCACTGTCACGCATCTATTTGAAAGAATCATTTCATGTGCACGCTCAATGTTGTTATCAGCTGTGGATGTGGACAATAACATAACCAGAGTGCCGATAATCTTTGACTCTCTCTCATAGTTACACAAATTAGTTGCTAATAACTACAATTACAGTGAGTGCAAGAGAGTGTTCTGACAGCACATGAAAAGAATTTCTAACTTAATTCTTGAGAAAGAAATGATTCTCTGCAAAAGGCAGGACTGGAAAATGAACAGAGGCAAGTAAAGAAAAGGGGCTGGGGGAGGGTAAGTAGTAATCCAGGTGCAAGGAACTGTGTGTACCAATTCCAGGAGCAGAAAGGACATAGATTCTTAGATGGAATTAGAAGAAGATTCTGTGGCTTAGAAGCATTATTTAATATAGTCTAAAAATGAAAACAATTCACATATCCATCAAATGATGACTGAATTAGCAAAATGTGGTATATGCAAACATACAGTTGAATGCTCTTCAGTAGTAAACAGAAATAGAGTACTATTGCATGCTACAACATGATGAACCTTGAAAATATGCTAAAAGAATGTTATCATTGTTGAAAGAAGCCAATCACCAAAGACCACGTATTTTGTGATTCTATTTATACTCAGGAGTCCTGGTGTGGTACTTTAGGATAAGCACTAGACTGCTAACCACAAAGTTGGCATCAAACCTACCACCTACTCATCAGAAACCCTATACCATATCACCATGAGTCAGAACCTGTGTTGAAGTATTTTATTACAGCTGTCCTAGGAAACTAATATAACTAAGCATATACATGTCTTGATAACTGGATGCTCATTTTCCTTAGATATTCATCTGCATTGGCTTGCAAACTTACCAAATTGAAATATTTACTGTGTTGGCAACTGTCAAGCCAAGGAAAGATACATTGCAGTGACTTATTAAGGAGCTTTGGTAGCACAGTGGTTACACATCAGGTCATTAACCTCATAGTTAGCAGTTCAAAACTAACAGCCATCCCATGGGAGAAAGATAAGGCTTTCTGCTGCCATAAAGATTTACAGTTTTAAAAACTCTATACAGGATCACTATGAGTTGGAACCAACTCCATGGCACATAACCACCACCACCATCATCTAAACATTTGATTCATTCCGAGATCAGTTAGATGCTGTAAGTACAATGAAATAATAAATTTTAAGTCATTTAAAAATCATGCTGTTGTTAGGTGCAATTGAATTAGCTCTGACTTATAGCAACTCGGTGTGTAACAGAATGAAGCACTATTTGGCCCTGCATCATTTTCACAATTATTGGTATGCTTGATCCCACCATTTCATCTGCCTCTGTGACAAAACATATTATTGGGTGTCTTCTTCTTGTTCATTGACCCTCCACTTTACCAAGCATGATGTGCTTTTTCAGAGACTGGTTCTTCCTGATAACATGTTGGAAGAATGAAAAACAAAGTCACACCATCCTGGTTCCTAAGGACCATTCTAGATGTATTTCTTCCAACACAGATTTGTATGTTTTTCTGGAAGTTCATTATACTTTAATTATTCTTATCCAACACCATAACTCAAATACATCAATTCTTCTACTGTCTTCCTTATTTGTTGTCCAACTTTCAAAAGTATAAGAGGTTACTGAAAATATCATGGCTTGGGTTAGATTCACCTTAGTCTTCAAACTGGTATCTTTGCTCTTGAACACTTTGTTCCTCTCTTTAGGCTAATGCACAGTAATTCTTGTTTAACCAGAAATCAGGAATATTAAGGATTTAGTATGAGTGTGAGATCACACAATGCCTCCTAGATAGATGGTATTTAAGTAGAACAATTAAATTAAGGAATATGTCAGTCATGTAGCAATACTAAATATAATTTATAGTTTAACTATCATATCAAATCTTTTAATTGAAATTTGTAAAAACAAATGGCACTATTAGTAATTCATGTATCAGAATTAAAATTATGATAAAAGAATTACTTATTAGAATTCCAGTTCTCTGACTACTTACTACCAACCTGTAACCCAGGGGAAATATAGTTCCCAAATGAAATCTCTGAGTTTAGGAAAATGTCATTGAGTCTTCAAATTGCCTAACCTCAAGGTTCACTATTCTTGAAAGATAATACATTTCCATTTATCATACAAATGTGCTCATTTCCTCTTCATGCTACAAATACATATTAACAGCCACTTTCTAGCTTAACATTATCTGGACTTCCAGTTATAATTATACATAAAATGAACAATAGCTCAAAAGCAGCAAAGAACAGAAAAACAGTCTAAATAACAAAGTGATAGAAAGTCAAAAAGTAAATGAGAAATATCAAAACTGAAATAAGAGATCAGTTAGATGCTGTAAGTACAATGATAGTATAGAGATGCAGAGGCAATTAGAAATAGCTAGAAGCAACATCATTTTTAATGCATGCATAACACCAAGTCGTGTCTCCCACAGAACTCTCTGCTTCTCTACTGGGTTCAATAATCCATTGCATTGACCACACAGAACTCAAAGACAGAACTCACAGTTATGGGGTTTATTAGGAAAGTTAACAAGTTACAACACAGGATCAGAAAATACCTCATGGCACTGCTGTTCCAGTTGGTTGCTGATAAATGCCCACAGGACACACCCCACCACCATAAACCTCAGCTTAAAGGCACTTGGCTCTAGTTCCATGGTTCTGCAAACGTAGCTCTCCTACTTAAGTGCCTGGATGCACTTCACTCTACAAGCAAGTCTCTGACCAAAGTCATTCAGCTTTACTTGTTCTGTGGGCTGAGAATCCCACTGCTCTGTCTTATGCTCTGGCTCTTGGCTCTGCTGCTGCTGCTCCTACACTCCTCTGGTATCACAGCTTTCTGACCCTGGATGGAGGAGTTTCAACACACAGGGATTTAGGGGTCCAAATGACAAGGTCCATTCCTGGTTTTTCTTCTCTGATAGTTGTGAGATCTCGCTTCTGATTCTGAGATGGTTCATTTTATACCCATGCTAGAGTTTCACGTTTTACGATTACAGTAAACTGTGCTAACATCCACAGCTACATCATGTCATACTATCCGTATCTTCTCTAAGCTTCTCTTATCCAGAACTAGCAGGGCAGAAACATCATTTGGTGGGAGTTATAGACTATGGCTAGAAGAGACATTAGATAATTCACTAGTCCACAGCCAATATGTTACTCTCTGCAAAAGCAGGTATATATCAGGTATGTGTGTAAATATATATATGATATATGTAGTGATTGTGGTGATGTGCCGTGGATCTGTTCTGACTCATAGCAAACCTCTATAGGATTTCCAAGTCAAAGCCTTGAAAACTCAATGGAGTTGTTGTTGTTATGTGCCGTGGAGTAAGTTCCAACTCATATCAACCCTGTATATGGTTTCCAAGGCCGTAAATCTTTACGAGAGCAGAAAGCCTCATCTTTCTCCCACAGAACAGCTGGTATTTTTGAACTGCTGACCCTGAGGTTAGCAGCCTGATTCGTAACCACAACGCTACCGAGAGTTCTACTCAAGTAACAACAGCAAAAATTTATGTATAAATCCAATTTTTCACAAGCTTTCTGAAGGCTCCACA
Organism: Chrysochloris asiatica; assembly: GCF_000296735.1. NCBI lineage: Eukaryota > Metazoa > Chordata > Mammalia > Afrosoricida > Chrysochloridae > Chrysochloris > Chrysochloris asiatica. Next base: position 2,073,439 of record NW_006408875.1, on the reverse strand, counting down.
TATGGTTTGTTTTAATTTGTGGATCTCTGGCAATATTGTGAGTTAAAAATTGGTCTGGTAACCACAAGGTCTTAAGTTCAAATTTACCAGTCACTCTGGGAGAAAGATGTGGGGCCTTCAAAAAGCTTGTGGAAAAATTCCATTATTTTTCTATTCCATTGTCCATGAACGTTTTGAAGTCCCTTAACATATATACATAATTTTTTTAAGTCCCTTCATATGCATATGCACACATATAGGGGTCCCTGGGTAGCACACACAGTTAAGCCTTTGACTACTAACTAAAATGTTGACAGTAGGAACTTAACCAGAGAGCCTACAGAAGACAAGCCTGCCAGTATGTTTCTGACAGTCCCCGTCTTAAAAACTCAATGGGGCAGTTCTGCTCCAGTAACAATAGCAAAAATATATGTCTAAAGCCAGTAGATCATCAAAACCTAAGCCACTGGTCACTAAGTCGACTCTGACTCATGGTAACGCCACGTGTGTCATAGTAGAACTGTGTTCCATAGGATTTTCAATTACTGATTTTTCAGAGGTAGTTCACCAAGCTTTTCTTCCAGGGTACTTCTGGATGGATTCAAACAGCTAATATTTCAGTTAGTAACCAGGCATACAATTGTTCTACTCAGGAACTTAGCTAGACAGACAGACAGACAGACAGATAGACAGGACACATCCCTTCACAAAACTGAAGTGTACCTAGGCTTTCTCTACTGTCTTATTGCTGTATATTTCACAATTTCTTTACCTATATGGAATACAGAAAAGAATTCAAAAGGTATCCCTGTCTAGATACTTTTGTTTTAATTTTTTATTATGAATTAAGTGAAGGTTTACAGAGGAGATCGGTTTTCTATTCAACAATTCATATATATTTTGTTTCATCTCTGTTAACAGTCTCTGTCATTCAATTCACTTCTGCCCTGTGTTTCCTGTTTCCATTCTTCCTTCCTAACCCTTCTGAACTTTGACCTTGGGTACATGCTACCTTTTTTAACCTTAAATTGTTGATTATTTGATATCTGTTGGCAGGCATATCCTCTTATATCCTGAAGTCAAGGGACAGAAATATCTATTAATTCTACTAGACTTTGAAACTTTCTCTTGAGAAAGTATGTGGTGGTGGTGATTGTGTGCCATTGAGTTGTTTCTGACTCATAATGACTCTGTATACGGTTTCTGAGACTGTAAATCTTTATAGTAGCAGAAAGAATCTTTCTCCCACAGAGTGGTGGATTTGAACTTCTGACCTTGCTGTTACCAGCCAAGCTCATATGCTACCAGACATTCTAGATAGAGTACTGTTGTTAAGTTCTGTGAGTCAGTTCTGACTCATAGCAACCCTTATAGGGTTTCTGAGGAGCAACTGATGAGTTTGAACTGCCAATATTACAGTTTAAGCTGATCTTGCAGTCTAATGTTTATCCTACAGCACCACAACAGTACTTACAGTGTCACAACAGAACTCTGGTTTATTAAATGCTATTGAGTCAGTTCTGACTCAGAACAGCCCTGTATAGGATTCCCAAGGAGCAGGTGGTGAATTTGAACCTCCAACCTTGTAGTTTAACTGACCTTACAGTCCAGTTCATTATCCCACAGTACCACACCAGGATTCCACTGTAAGTGTTGTTAAAGTTGTTGTAAAGTACCGTCAAGTAGATTCTGAACCTTAGTGACCCTGTATAGGGTTTCTGAGGAGCAGCTGGTGAGCTTGAACCACCAACCTTGCAGTTCAAATGGTTTTGCTATCTGGCGCATTTACCCACAGTGCCACACTAGGACACTACTGTAGGTGTAGGTGGGATCAAATTCAGGGCAGGGTTAACAAGTCTGAAGATAATGGAGTTATTGTTGTTAAGTGCTGTCAAATAGTTCTGACTCACAGTGAGCCTGTATAGGGTTTTTGAGCAGCAACTAGTGGATTTGAACTATTGGCCTTATGGTTTGAAGCTCAGTGCTGATCCTACAGG
>NW_006408875.1:2068608-2070633 GCF_000296735.1 Chrysochloris asiatica | reverse complement strand
CATGATAGGATTTTGCAGACTGATGAGTTATTCATCACAAATACCTTTTTCAAGCAATACAAGTGGATACTCAACTGCACATATGGAATACAAAGGAATCAATATTGACTACATCGTTAGAAAGAGATGATGGAGAAGTTCAATATCATTAACCAAAACAAAACCAGGGCCAACTATAGAACAGACCATCAATTACTCATTTGCAAGTTCAGGCTGAAGCTGAAGAAAAAGCCAAAATACAACTTTGAGATTATCCTACATGAATTTAGAGAGTATTTCAAGGAAAGATTCAATGTATTAGACACTAATTACCTAAGCCCAGAGGAACAGTGGAATGACATCAAGAACATCATACATAAAGGTCATTAAAAGAGAGGGAAAAAAGTAAAGAATAATATAGATGTGAGAAGAGACTTTGAAACTTTCTCTTGAGAGTAGCAATCAAGCCTCAATGTGTAATATTGAAGGATTCTATGAACAAATACTGAATGAAGCAAGAAGCATCAAATAAAATAAGAGAAATACACACAGTCACCGTAACTAAAATAATTGGTCAATATTTAACCATTTCAGGAATTGAAGAAAGAAGTCCAAGCTGAAGGCATTGGTTAAAAACAAGATTTCAGGAATTGATTATATACAAATTGAGATCTTCCTGCAAGATGATGCCGCTCTGGAAGTACTAACTCATCTGTGCAAAAAAAAAAGTAAGATAGATATCTAGCCAACTATTTGAAAGAAATCCAACATTTGTGCCCATTCCAAAGAAAGGTGACCCAACAATAATCATTAAACAATATCATTGATATATGCAAGTGAAATTCTGCTGATATTATTCAAAAGTGGTTTCAGCAGTACATAAGTAAACAGTATATCAACATGGAGCTGCTAGAAATTCAAGCTGGATTCTGAAGAGGATATTGTTGTTAAGTGTCCTCAAGTCGATTCCAACCCATAGAGACCCTGCATGGGGTTTCCTAAGCTATAATCGTTATGGGAGCAGAAAGTCTCATCTTTTTCCTGTAGAACTGCTGGTAGTTTCAAAGTGCTGATCTTGAGATTAGCCGCCCGATTTGTAACCACTACATTACCAGAGCTCCTTAGACGAGGCTATAGAACAAAGGATATCATTATTGACGTCAGATGCTTGACCAAAAGCAGAAAATGCCAGAAAGATGTTTACTACTGTTTTATTGGTTATGCAAAGACATTCAATCATGTAGATCATAAAAAACTATGTATAACATTGAGAATAAAGGATATTCCAGAACAATTAATTATGCTGAAGAGGAAACTCCAAGAGACAGTTATTCTAACAAGGAAATATTAAATGATTAAAATCAGGAAAAGTGTGTGCCTGAGTTGTATCCTGTTACCACACTCACTCAATATGTATGCTGAGAAAAAAAAATCTGAAATACTGTATTACATAATGAAAAACATGGCATAAGCATTGAAGGAAGACACATTAACAACCTGGGAGATACATGTGACACAACTTTGCTTGCTGGGAGGAAAGAAGATTTGAAATACTTACTGATGAGGATAAAAGACTACAACCTTCTATTTGGATTGCACTTCAATATAAAGAACAAGAAAACCCTCATCTCTGGACCCATAAATAACATCGTGGTAATGGAGAAAATATTGAAGTTGTCAAACACTTCATTTTGCTTGGATCTACAACCAACAATCATGGAGGGACCAGTCCCTACTGAAGGACACCATGCTTGGTAAAGTGGAGGATCAGCAAAAAAAAAGAAGATACCAACAAGATGGACTAGCACAGTGGCAGCAGCTGTGGGGTTAACTGTAACAATTGTTAAGATGCCTCAGGACCAGGCAGTGTTTTATTCTGTTGTGTATAAGGTCCATATGAGTCAGAGCCAACTCTATGGCACCTAACAACAACAACAAAAACCATCATCAATGATTCAAGATAAGAGTTATTTCCAATGCATTGTCCTTGTGTATTTGCTGTGTTACTTTATTTCAAACACACACACACACACACACACACACACA
>NW_006408875.1:2065618-2067827 GCF_000296735.1 Chrysochloris asiatica | reverse complement strand
GGTCCTACTCATAGCGACCCTGTACAGGGTTTCCGAGGCTGTTAATCTTTACGGGAGCAGAAAGCCTCATCTTTCTCCCGTGGAACAGCTGGTAGTTTCGAACTGCTGACCTTGAGGTTCACAGCCCAATTCATAATCACTAGGCTACCAGAGCTCCTATATATGTATATATAGTTGTTGTTAAGTGCCGTCGAGTTGATTCCGACTCATAGCAACCCTGTATAGGGTTTCCAAAGAGCAGCTGGTGAGCTTGAACCACCTACCTTGCAGTTCAAACAACTTTACAGTCTGATGCATTAGCCCACAGAACCACACCAGGAATCACTCTCTGTCTCTCTCTCTCATATATATGCATACACTTATATGCGTGGGTGTGCTTTCATAGATAATAGGTGAATTAGGCCTTGTAAAGAACTTACAATGTGCCCGGTCCTGTGTTGGAAATTTACTGGATTTTTCATTTAGCTTTCCCTACAGTCCAGCTGTGGCACTACAGGATAAGGTGCTGGGCCGCAAAGTCGGTTTGAACTATGAGGTTGGCAGTTCAAACTCACCAGTCACTCCTTAGAAACTCTACACAGGCTCACAAGAGTTGGAACTGACACTATGGCACTTAACAACAACAATAAAAATCCTGCAAGGTGAGCCTTTTAGATGGTCATACACAAAGAAATTTGTCTAAAATCAAATAAGTAGCAAAGTTCCTCTATCTCCTGTGTATCTGATATACATTAAACCCTGCTTGTTTTACCATATCCCTGTGTCTGAGTAATTGGCTTGTCTCATGGCATGCAAAAGACTGCCATATTGTGGTACTAATTTTGGCATTCCGGGATGGTCTTGTGGCATCTTGAAGCACAGTGGCCCTGAGCAGGACTCCATTCAAGGAGCTGCTGAGAGATTTCTCAGTGTAGGCTCACCAACAGAGCCCAAACCACTGAGCCACTGCTGATCTCCATCTGCCAGCCAGCGTGTGGTGAGTATGAAAGTTGGAAACACTGGGAGGGGAAGATTAAGGCAATTACATAATCCTCTTTCTATGGCACTCCAGGACTGGGACAAATTAAAAAACAGTTTTGTGTGAACTCTCATTTAATACAGAATCCTATTGTCCTTTACAAGTTGGACAGAGATACAGGAGTTCCTCAGTCCTTTATGAATTAGACAGGAATGCATGAGATCTTTATGGTCCTTTATGAGGTGGACAAGGATATGGACTTCCTAGAGTTCCTGGATTCCTGATGTGGCACTATAGGATCAGCACTGGACTGTGAACCATAGGTTGGCAGTTTAAACTCACCAGCTGCTCCTTGGATATCCTATACAGGGTCACTATGAGTCAGAACCAACTCAAGGACACTTAACAATAATAGGAGTTCCTAAGTCCTTCATGGGCTGGACAGGAACTTAAATTGTTTGTCCTGAGAGTAGTGTCACCATTCTTATGGAAAGCTCAGGTAGGTGTTGGGCCTTTAAAATACATTAAGTGTGAATGAGTTACCTTTGTGTGAGGGCATTTTATGATAGCCCCAGGCCCCTTGTGTTTTGGTTTTGACTCCCCATTTTTGTCAGTATAGTTGGTTTTATCTTCTCACTTGAGTTTTATCTTGATCATTTAAAAGGAACTGTACCAAACTGGGGTTTTTTCCTCTTGTCGAATGTGTAAAGAAAGCATGGCTTAGGATAGACCAAATAGCTACTTTTATGTATGCATATTACTTTGTTTTATGTCCTGCTGCTTTCAGAATGTTATGCTGTTGTAACAGAATATCATAAGGGGAAACATAAGTCTGTTTAATCATTTTCTAAGAAACATTGGTCCTGGTTTCCCTTCTCCATGAGATTTACATGGAGTTCATTTTTAAAATGCTCTGTAGAAAAGAAGAAAAAAAAATTTTTTTTTAACTTTGATATATAAGAAGGCCTTCTGAAATAATAACACACACAAAAGTGTAATTTTGCCTCTGGATGGTATTATTAACAATATTTTTTTAGCACTATTTTAATTTTTCTACACCCTTGCTGAAAGAGCTCTGGTAGTGTAGTGGTTACGAGTCGGGCTGCTAACCTCAAGGTCAGCAATTCGAAACTACCAGCAGTTCCACAGTAGAAAGACGAGGTTTTCTGCTCCTGTAAGGATTTATAGCTTTGGAAACCCTGTACAGCATCGGTATGAGTCGGAACTGACTCCAGGGCACATCACCACCAC
>NW_006408875.1:2045682-2064403 GCF_000296735.1 Chrysochloris asiatica | reverse complement strand
TTTGTAAAAATCTATAAAAACCCCCGCTATCAGAAAGCTCGGGGCTCTATCCCTATTCCAATGCGTTGGTTAAGGGTAGAGACCTGGCTCGAGCTTGAATAAAGCAACCCTTGTGCACTTGCATCGGCTTCTGCATCGACTCCTCGGGTGGTTTCTGGGGACCCTGAACACTGGGCATAACAGTCGGAATCGACTCGACGGCACTTAACAACAACAACAATATACCAAAGGACTCCTGGTGTGATGCTGTGCATTAATGCGCTGGACTGCAAAGTCGGTTTGAACCTCAAGGTTGGTGCTTCAATCTCATCGTTAGCTATGGATCTGAACCTACACAAAGGCACTTAACAACAATACAGATGCAGGAAAAAACTCCCCTGATGAAATTAGGATGCTCTTTGTTTTTTGAATTACCTGGGTTAGTCTGAGCATATGCAAATTAATTAACAAGCCTAGTTTTGTCTTCAGATGTAATCAAGGGCTAGAGGGGGACATACATTCTGAATTCATATGGCCCAGGGATAACTTTAAAGAAAGAAGAACTAGAATCCCTCCCAACTCTTTGTAGAAAGAGCACAGGTGACTCAGTATGTTGAGCATTTAACTGCTAACCACTGGGTCAGCACTTCTATCCCACAAGCTGCTCCTCAAGAGAAGAAAGAGGTCGTCTGCTCCCATAGACATTTTCAGTCTCACATATCTAAAATCTTGTTTTGCTCTATAGAGTTACCATGAGTGGAAGTAGACTCATCGGCAGCAGGCTGATTCAGGTTAGGCATTCTTAAAAGAATCTTAAAATGCCAAATTTCAAATTAGAGAAATAGATATAAGTTTAAAAGAAACTTGGAGATATTTGGTTGGTTGGTTATGTGCCATGGAATGGGTTTCAACCATAGCCACCCTGTATACAGCTTCGAAGACTATAAAACTTTACTTGAGCAGAAAGCCTCATCTTTCTCCTGCAGAACAGTTGGTAGTTTGGAACTGCTGGCCTTGAAGTTAGCAGCCCAACTATAACCACTCTGCTACCAGATTTAGTTGTTGTTAAGTGTGGTGGAGTCAGTTCTGACTCACAGCAACCCTGGATAGAGTTTCAGAGGAGCAGCTGGTGAGTTTGAACAGCCTACCTTGTGGTTCAAACTGATGTTGAGGTCCAATGCATTATCCTGCTGAGAGATATTTAAACATATTTTTGTTTCACCACATATTCGACTTTATGTATCACTGACCCTGTATGAGTAATTTTGACACTTATAAACAAATTTGCAAGACTTTTGGAGCCAAGGGTAGAACAAGGAACTTAAACTGGCAGTTTAGAGGATAAATTAAATTGGAGAGATGAGCATTCTGATATATTTGCTTCTTTTGAGTTTTTGAAACATATTATAAGACTCTCAGAGGGGCATACACCAGATCCAGTTGCAAAATTTTGTACCCAGATTTTTTGACATTTTTGTCTTAACGACTTTTACCATTGGAGCAAAGAATCAAATTACTAATAATAGACATCAGAATTCAATTAATAGTTTCCACCATGAAAAAACTAGGATACCATAAGAAAAATGGGAAACTGAGACAGCATCCTCCAGGCTTATTCTACCCCCAGATGCAGCCTTAAACACAGGCAGTTGTTCATTATATGATCCTTTATAGAAAAAAACAATTTTCTTTTGTAACACTACATGGTCCCAGTACAATTTTGGGTAACAAAATATTTTCTGTTACGGTTGAAATGTTGTCCATGTAAGGTGTAACACACTTAACCCACACAAAAGAGATCAGAAAAACGAGAGGCTTAGGCAGATAAGAGAATTTATTAAACATAGATGTTCTTACAGAGAGATTAAAATGGAGTTCCCTCATATGAATGAAGAGGAGGAGCCCCAAATACAATTTGGCTTTTCCTTTATATATCCTTCAGTCAGTGATATGAGCTGTACTTCTGGTTCATGTGTCTGAGTAGATAATTTGGAGAATTTGTCTAAATATATTAATGCTGAGTCTTGTCCTCCAGTCTCATAACTGACTGACTATCTTCCCCTTTACAGCAGTTCCTCATTTTTTTTTTTAACCACCACAGGGTCTTGTTATTCCTGAAGTTACTCTAATTTTCAATGAGCTCCCAGGAATTTGTCTAAATATGCTCATTCTGAGTCTTTTTCCTCAGTCTCCTACTGACCAACTGACCAACTGACTTCCTCCCCTGTTACCTCACAACAGTTGTTTCTTCAGTTCAATCAGGATGGCCTTGAGACCCTCTTCTTTTCCCTGTTCTAACTTCCTGGTGTGATGCTGTTGGATAAAGCACTGGACCCCAAGATCAGTTTGAACCATAAGGCTGGCAGTTCAAACTCACCAGCAACTCCTTGGAATCTCAGCACAGGGTCACTATGAGTTGGAACCAACTCAATGACACTTAACAACAACTACCTAACAGTTCTATCCCCTGGGTGGCTGCTCCTGGGGAAAACAGAGAGCAGAGACTGTACACCCATCCTTCAGATAAGGAGGCCTCTGGTCCCTGGCCTCTCATTCCATGGCAACAGAGAAGAACTCCATGACATTTGAACTCACAACAAGCAGAGACAGAAACACTGACAGGGTAAGTGCACACACAAGTTAATTACTTTGGGGAGAGTTGTTGTTTTTGTTAAGTGCCATCAAGTCTGTTCTGGCTCATAGAAACCCTGTATAAGGTTTCAAAGAGTAGCTGGTGAGTCTAAACGGCTAACCTTTCAGTTCAAACCAAGCTTGTGGTCCAGTGCTTATCCTACAGTGCCACACAAGGACTCCCCTGGGAGAGTAAGTCCCCTGTAATGCCAGTGATGCATCAGGTTACCATCCAAGAAGAGGTAAAATTCCTGTGAAGGCAATTCAAGAATAGGTGACAAGTCCTATAAGGAATACCAGCTTATTGCTGTTGTGGTTGTTAGGTGCATTCAAGTCAGTTCCATCTCACAGTGTCCCTCTGTACAACAGAACAAAATACCTTCCGATCCTGTACTATCCTCACTATTGCTGCTACACTTGAGCCCATTGATGCTATCACTGTGCCAATTCATCTCCTTTAGGGTCTCCCTCTTTTTTTCTGACTCGCTAAGCATGATGTCTATCTCCAACATAGATCTGTTTGTTCTTTGGGCAGGTCTTGGCACCTTTAATATTCTTCTCCAACACCATAATTCAAATGCATCAATTCTTCTAAGGTCTTCTTTATTCATTGTCCCAACTTTCACATACATAAGGCTATTGAAAATACCATGGCTTGGGTCAGGGCCAACTTAGTCCTCAAACAGACATCTCTGCTTTTGAACACTTTATAGAGGTCTTGTGTAACAGATTTACCTAATGCAATTCTTGACTGCTGGTAGTGAATCCAACTAAAATGAAGTCTTTGAGAACTTCAATCTGTTTTCTATTTATTATGATGTTATTTATTGTCCAGTGGTGAGGATTTTTATTTCTTTACATTGAGGTGCAACCCATACTGAAGTCTGTGGTCTTTAATCTTCATCAGTAAGTATTTTAAGTTCTCTTTGCTTTCAGCAAGCAAGGTTGAATCATCTACATATCAAAGGTTGTTAATGAGTCTTCCTCCAATCCTGATGCCATGTCCATCTTCATATAATCCAGCTTCTCCACCTATTTGCTAAACATACAGTTTGGATAACTATGGTAATAGAATAATAGCATAACAGCTTGTCATGATCCACACAAACTCCTTCACATAATTAATAAAGCATAGGTAAATATCTTTCTGGTATTCTCTTCTTTCAGCCAAGATCCATTTGATACTAGCAATGATATCCCTCATTCCACATCCTTGTCTAAATCTGACTCGAATATCTGGTAGTTCTGTGCCAATGTATTATTCCAGCCATTTTTAGTAATCTTTAGCAAAATTTTACTTGCTTATGATATTAATGAATAACCAATAATGGGTCACTTCTCTTTAGAATGGGAACAAATATGTATCTCTTCCAGTTTGTTGACCAGGTAGCTGTCTTCCAAATTTCTTGACATAGAGGAGTGAGTAACTTGAATGCTGCCTCAGTTTGTTGAAAGATTTCAATTTGTATTATATCAATTCTCAAATGCCAATAGCTTTAGTGCATTTTGGACTTCTTCCTTTAATACCATTGGCTTTTGATCATATGTTACCTCTTGAAATGGTTAAACATGGACTTTTTTTTTTTTTTTAGTACATGACTCTGTATTCTTCTCATCTTCTCTTGATACTTTCTGCATCACTGAATATTTTGCCCAAAGAATCCTTCAGTATTAGATGTCAAGGATTTAAAATTTTCCTCAGTTCTTTCAACTTGAGAAATGTTGAGCATGTTCTTCCCTTTTGGAAAAAGTTAACATCCAAGAAAAGCTGAAAAGTCTTGTGAGGCTATCCAAGTACCGGTGAGAGTCCTGTGAGGAGACAAGTGAGTGGATATGGTGGGGCAACCGTGATGGAAGACTCCAGTTGGTACTAAGTAATTGGCATGGAAATTTTCTGTTCTACTGCAAGGCTTTCCTGATTCTTTTAATCCTCACTGAGACTTTTCTGACTCTCAAGGTTTTTATTTTAAATCCTACCTTGTCCTTGAACATCTCTTTCCTATATTTCACTTCTGGGTTGTTTTGTTTTGTTCTGGTTCTATCTTTATTCTGGTTTCAATTCTGATTATATTTCATCATCTTGGGATAGAAACACCTGCAATATATCCTTGGAAAGATTGATGTTCAAGTTGACTAGACATCACTGCAAATGTATTCCTGAGTTGTTGAAGCACAGGAATGATATGATTTCATTCTGGTTTTGATTTAGGTTTAATTAAGTGTACATGAGTGTGTGTATATGTACGTGCCATCTAAAGAATGGGACAATCATCCCAGATTCTTCCTAATTGGGAGGGTTTCCATTTTAATCCTGTTTTTGTTTTTGTTAGATGTCATTTAGTTGGCTCCAACGTGTAGTGACCCTGTGCAAAATAGAACACAACACTGTCTGGTTCTGTGCCATTCTCACAATTGTTATGTTTAAGCTCACTGTTGCTGAAATTGTGTCAATCCAACTTGTTGGTGGATCTACTATTTTTTATTGACCCTCCATTTTGCCAAGCAAGATGTCCTTCTCCAGGAACTAGTCCTTCCTGATAACAGGTCTGAAAAACAAAAGACGAAGTCTCCCCATCTTGGCTTCTAAGGAGCATTCTGTTTGTACTTCTTCTAAGATAGATATGTTTGTTGTTCTGGCAGCCCATGGTAACTTCAATTTTCTCCAACAAGATGATTCAACTGTATCAGTCTTCTTTATTGATTGCTCAACTTCTTCAGTCATTGCTCAACTTTCACATGAATATGAGGTGATTGAAAATAGCGAACTTTGCTGTGTTTAATTTAAGCACATTTGTCACAGGCTGAAGAAAATAGAACATTCCTTTAAGACTTAGAATAGAAACTCCCTAGTGGGCAGGAACAGGAAATCATTGACTTCTGAGGTCATTGAACTTTGTTCAAATCTCTATAACTTTTAAGTTTGGCTTACTTTGGAAATGTGAATTTATAGACTGGAAAAATTTTATGTTTAATATCTATTTTAATATCCTTTGTTTTCTATTAAATGTCTTAGATTTCTATAGACTAATTGGTTACCTTAGTGGATGAGTGTTATTTTAAATCATTAAGTAAATTTACCCATGCCCATGGAATGAAGAGTCCCATGGCTTAGGTCATCTTTATGAAGAATAATCTTTTTTTTAAATATTCATTATGCATATGTCAGGCCTTTGCTGACAGCACATTAAAGACTAAGACATGGCTTTGACCCAAGGTGATGTATATTTCTGCTCAATTCTATAATAAACTTAGTAGAGACGTCACTCCTGTTTGAAGCCCTGGAGAAAAGATCACATGGTATTTGGTGAAAGATCACCATGAGTTTAAAGAGCTTTCTATAGCCACCATCTAGTCCAAGTTTCTGTCATTGATATAATTATATTCAATCTCTGACAAAGAGGAGGGAATGTATTAAATAATACTACATGAAGGAATTTCACTTGCAATGGACTCCAAATAGGCAACATTTAATTCTATCTTGTGTTTAGGTTTAAGTATTCAGATGTCAGTTTTTCTTGAATACCTCATATACCTCTGACGGTCAAACTGGCAGAGTCAGAAACAGACTGAATTCAAAGGTAAGTTTTGAGCCAATTCCCTCAGCCAGGACAAGAAAAACAAAAACTCTTGCACAGGAGGTACTTTCTTAAGCACAGAATTTAATTTTCTAATAACAAAAGCAGGTGTTGTCTGTGCTGTAAATGGGTCATAAGAGTTAGAACTATGGCTAGAGATTAATTTTCCTACTTTGTATTCTTGGTAACTTCAGTTTTTACCCTTTTCACTACAGTAATCTTAATCTGTACCTCTACCAATCTTCTGTAAATTTGTCATTTTATGGTGCTTTGAGTGTTACTGTGATGCTGTAAGATATCTACTGGTATTTAAAAACCCAGCAGGAAATCCATAGTGGACAGGTTTCAGATGAGCTTCCAGACTAAGATAGACTATGAAGACCGGGTAGCAGACTACTTCCAAATATTTAGCCACTGAAAACCTTATGAACAGCAGAGAAACACTGTCAGATAGCACCAGAATGTTGAATATGAAATATGATGAATACTACCAGAATATTGTAAGATATAGGCCAGAAGATGAGCACCTGAGGTTGGAAAGCACTCAAAATACAAGGAGGAAGAGCTTCCTCCTCAAACTATGGTTGACCATGATGATATAGAATAAATCTTTCAGGCCTTCATTTACTGATGGTGCACAATTAAAAGTAAAGAGAAACAGCTGTAAACATCCATTAATAATTGGAACATGAAATGTATCAAGTATGAATCTAGGCAAATTGGAAGTTCTCAAAAATGAAATGGAACACATAAAAATCAATATCCTAAGCATTAGCAAGCTGAAGTAGACTGGTATTGGCACTTTGTGTCTGACAATTATATGATTTACAATGTCAGGAATGACAAATTGAAGAAGAAAAGTGTAACATTCATCATCAAAAAGAACATTTCAAGATCTATCTTAAAGTATAATGCTGACTGTAACTGAATAATATCCATGTGCCTACAAAGAGGAACAGTTATTATTCAAATTTACGCACCAGTCATGAAAGCCAATTATGATGAAATTAAAGAATTCTGGTAGCGTAGTGGTTACGAATTGGGCTGCGAACCTTAAGGTCAGCAGTTCGAAACTACCAGCCGCTCCGCGGGAGAAAGATGAGGCTTTCTACTCCCGTAAAGATTTACACCCTCAGAAACCCTGTACAGGGTCGCTATGGGTCGGACCCGACTCGATGGCACTTAACAACAACAACAACAACCAAATTCTTCATTCTAAAATGATCAAATATGCAATCACGATATATAGTTAATTACTGGTGATTGGAATGCAAAGGTTGGAAACAAAGAAAAAGAAAATATGTGGTTGGAAGATAAGGACTTTATGATAGAAATGATGCTGGACATTGCATGATAGAGTTTTGTAAGACCAATGATTTCTTCATTGCAAATACCTTTTATAAATATCATAAAAGACAACTATACACATAGATCTAACCAGATAGAACTCACAGAAGTCAAAATAGCTGCATCTGTGGAAAGAGATGGTAGAAAAGCTTTCTATCATCAGCCAAAGCAAGGTCTGGGCAGTCTGGGGAATGGATCATCAATTGCTCATATGTAAATTCAGGCTGAAGCTGAAAAAATTAAAACCAATCCATGGGCATCAAAATATGACCTTGAACATGTCCACCTGAATATAGAGGTCATCTTAAGAACAGATTTGATGCATTAGACACTAAAGACTGAAGGCCAGATATCAAGAAGATCATACAGAAGAAAGCATAAGATCATTGATAAGACAAGAGAGAAGGAAAACACCAAATTAGATGTCAGAAGAGACTCTGAAACTCATTCTCCAGCATAGAGATGCTAAAGCAAATGGAAGAAATGAGTAGGTAAAGAGCTGAACAGAAAATTAAAAGGGAAGATCAGAAGACAAATTCAAGTTTTGTAATAAAATGTACAAAAACCAGGAATTAGAAAACCAAAAGGGAAAAACACACTCAGCATTTCTCCAGCTGGGAAAAATCTAGAAAAAATTCAAGCCTTATCTTGAAATATTGAAGGATTCGATGAGCAAAATGGAGTCTTGGTTTGGCACTGTATGACAAGCCCTTGACCACAAGGTTGCTTTGAACTATAAGGTCAGTAGTTCAAATCTACCAGTTGCTCCTCAGAAACCCTATACGGGTCACTATGAGGTGGAACCAACTTGATGGTACTTAACAACAACAACATGGGAAAACGTTGAATGATGAAGGAAACCTCAAAAGTATATGGCAAATCCAATAATGAGGATTGAGAAAGATGGCAAACTAGGCAGCAAGAATACAGAAATCTGGACAAGACAGATACAGAGGATGATCCTGGAACTCTGAGCTTCAGAGGACATGATAGAAAAGTAGATCGAATGCTTAATGGGAGAGACAGTTGAACAGACACAGCAAGAAAGGAGGTGACTAACAAGCAATAATAGCTGACGGAACCTGCCACACCATCTTGTGAGTTCATGAGCAACTTTAGAGATGAGAAAACATATTCTCATTGCAGAAACCTACCTGTGACTTGCAGAGACAAAGGTGCAATTTAATTTTTTCCTTTTTTTCTGAGCAGTGTCCAACCCTAGGGAATCTTCCACTTTTAAGGCTATCAAAGCCAGTTGGTGGCAACGTGAAAGACAATGTGAGTCCTGGGGAGGAGGTGGTGGTGGTGGTTATGTGCCATGGAGAAGGAGAGGGGGTTAAATAGATGCATGGTGTAGAAAATAAGAAAGGAGATGGGTGATTTGTGTGGGCCAGCCAGACACAGCATGGTCTTTTTTGAACTTTCTCAGGTAGCTGTAAAGTCAAGAGATCAGTAGGTGTGCAGCACACCATTTATTGGCAGAGAAAAACTTATTGGCTTTCATTTTTTGCTGTGTGGGTTGATTTATAGTTTGTTTTCTATCTTGCATCATACAACAGGAGACAGCAACTGTGACCATACTTCCAAGCCACAGTCGTAAGCTCTACAACCCAACCAGTTGGACAAGAGCCAATACCAGCTGCTATATACCTGAGTAGTGACTGCAACCAACATCAGCTAAATCCATGTTGAATTGAATTGTATGAACAGAGAGGTTTGTCTCCTGACCAAACCAAGCAGAAAGCAATTGGTGCATGCCTAAGACTACACTAACATACATTCATTAAATTAATACCCATACAACAACACCACAATGCCTAGAAAGGAATAGGAAATTTCTGTTCACATGAAAAAATGAAACAGAGTAAGTAAAAAAAATTTTTTAAAAATGACCTAGAGCCAGAGCTATAAAATGTTTTTGAGGAAGAGGAAGTACTGAAACCATCTGAAAGACAATTCAGGAGAATGTTATTGAGGTACATCCAAACATTTCACAGAAATATTGAGGAAAACAAGGAAGGAAAAAAAAAGCTTCAGGAACAATAAAAAATAAATAAATAAAGTATTGGAGACAATATAGAACCTGAAAATAGAAATCTAGAAGATCAATACTAAGATATCAGATACAAACAATATACTGAAAGTCCAAAGGAGTGGAATTGAATCAATAGAACCCAGAACTAGTGAACTTGAAGATAAATCTCTCTATCCTAGTAATATAGAACAATCAGAAAAAAGTATGAAAAAAAATCTGAAGAAAGTATAAGATCCATGTGAAACAACATGAAGAGGAATAACCTACAGATGATCAGTATTATAGAACAGGAAGGGAAAAAAAAAAAAAAAACACAGAAAAGACAGTTGAAGAGATGCTGGAAGAAAATTTCCCTACCATCATGAAAGATGAGATGATGAATATTCAACAAAATGAATGAAGCCCAAACAGGATAGACACCAAAAGAAAATAACCACAGCATACCATAATCACTCTCGAAAATCAAAGACAAGGAAAGAATCCAGAAAGGAGATCAGGAAAACAAAGAGTTTCCTACAAATGAAAGCCAGTAAGATTAAGTTCTGACTTCTCATCAAAAACCATACAGGTGAGAAGGCAATAGGAAGACATACACACAACTCTAAAAGAAAACAACTGCCAACCAAGAATCATATACCCAGCAAAACTGTCTCTCGAATACTACAGAGAAATCAGAGCATTTCCAGATAAAATAATTAAAGGTACTTCTAAAAATCAAACCAACTTTACAAAAAACACTAAAGGGATTCCTTTGGATTGAAGACCAACAACAGCAGATAGCAACACATAGACTGGCATACATGCAGCACCACCAAAATCAGTCTAAATACAGAAGAATCCATAGTAAAACAAAACTACAATACAGAAGATAGGGAATAAGAGATAAAAATCTATAATGAAGACATCATTGTTGTTGTTAAGTGCCATAGAGTTGGTACTGACTCATAGTGACCCTATACACATCAGAATGAAACATTGCCTGATTCTGGGCCAACCTCACTATTGTTGCCACACTTGAGTCCATCAATGCTGCCACCTGGCCAATCCATCTTGTTGGGGGTCTTCCTCTTTTTCTCTGATCCTCCACCTTACCAAACATGATATCCTTCTCCAGTGACTGGTCCCTCCTGACAATATGTCCAAAGCAGGAGAGACAAAGTTTGACCATCCTGGCCTCCAAGGAACACTCTGGCTGCACTTCTTACAATACCGATCTGTTTCTTCTTAGGGCAGCCCAAGGCACTTTCAATATTCTCCTCCAACACCATAACTCAAATGTGTCAATTCTTCTACGGTCTTCCTTATTTATTGTCCAGCTTTTGTATGCATTGAAAATACCATGACTTGGGTCAGGTGCACCTTAGTCCTCAAGCTGACACCTTTGCTCTTCGACACTTTAAAAAGGTCTTGTGCACCAGATTTGCCTAATGCAATACGTTGTTTGATCCCTTGACTGCTGCTTCCATGTCTGTTGATAGTTGATACAAGAAGAATGAAGTCCTTGACAACGTCAATCTTGTCTCTGTTGATAAGAACGTTGTTTATTGGTCCAGTGGTGAGGATTTTTGTTTTCTTTACATTGAGATGAAATCCATACCGAAGGCTGTGCTCTTTGATCTTCATCAATAAATGTTTTAAGTCCTCTTCACTCTCAGCAAGCAAGGTTGTATCATCTGCATGTCGCAGGTTGTTAATGAGTCTTCCTCCAATCCTGATGCCATGTTTTTCTTCATAGAACCCAGCTTGACTTCCTGGGCATTTGGTAGTCTATAACATTCTTTCCCATTGAAACTTGCTTTCCAGCATAGAGATGCTAAAGCAAATGGAAGAAATTACGAGGTACAAGAGTTGAACTGAAAATTTCAAAGATCAGCTTGAGAAGATAAAGCCAAATATTACAACAAAATATGCAATGATCTGGAGTCAGAAAAACAAAAAGGAAGAGCACCCTCAGCATTTCTCAAGCTGGGGAACTGAAGAAAAAATTAAAGGCTAGAATTTCATTATTGAAAGATGCTCTGGGAAAATTATTGAATGATGCAGAAAGCATCAAAAGAAAATGGAAGGAATACACAGAGTCACTGTACCAAAAGGAAATGGTTTATGTTTAACCATTTCAAGAGGTAGCATATGATTAAGAGCCAATGATACTGTTCATCTGGACTATCTGCTTATATGTCCACTTATAGATTAATGTTTGTTCTTACTGGCAATGCAAGATTGTGTATATAATAGAATTTACCTTTTCTGATTGCAGGAAGATGCAATAACAACTTGTGATATGTAGATGATACAACCTTGTTTCCTGAAAGTGAAGAGGACTTAAAATACTGATGAAGATAAAGACCACAGCTGTTGGTATGGGTTGCATCTCAATGTAAAGAAAACAAAATTCCTCACCACTGGACCAATAAACAACATCCATTATCAATGAAGAAAGGATTTAAGTTGTCAAAGACTTCATTTTGCTCAGATCAACCATCAACATTCATAGAAACAGCAGTCAAGAAATCAAACAATGTATTGCATGGGACAAATCTGCACCAGACCCTTTGAAAGTGTTGAAGAGTAAAGAAGTCTGTTTGAGGACTAAGGTGCATCTGTCATGGTATTTTCAATAACCTCACATGCATGCGACAGTTGGGCATTGAATAAGGAAGAGCATAGAAAAATTGATGCATTTGAGTTATGGTTTATACTTAGTAGTAGGATTGCTGGATCATATAGTATTTATATTTTCAACTTTTCCACAGTGGTTTTACCATGTTATAGTCCCATCAACACTGTATAGGAGTTCTAATCTCTCCAAACCTTCACCAACATTTGTTAATCCTGGCTTATGAAACCTTGCTATTATTATTGGGGAGTCTTGGTGTGGTGCTGTAGGAGAAGCACTTGACTGTTAACCAAAATGTTAGTGATTCAAACCCACTAGTCACATACACACCCCTTGGATATTAAGGAGCTCTGGTAGCATAGAGGTTACAAATCAGGCTGCTAATTTCACTATCAGAAGTTTGAAACTACCAGCTGTTCCACGGGAGAAAGATAAGGCTTTCTGCTCCCATAAAGATTTACAGCCTTGGAAACCATGCACAGCATTGCTACGAGTTGGAACCAACTCCATGGCACATAACAACAAGTCACCCCTTGAAAGTCCTCTGAAGGGTCTCTGTGAGTTGGAACCAACTCCATGGCACGTAACAACAACAATGTTAGAACCAGTGTGAGGAGGGCACTCATTTTATTACGCTTACTAGCAGTAGTAGGGATGGTTTATTGTTATTTTTAAAATGTCTTTTATATGTCTAAATAACTTTTATTTAAAAATATATATGTAGAAAGGAGATGGGGATAAAACTCTTGTGGTACAATAGTAAATAATTGCTATCAGGACTGACTATGAGGGTTGAAAATATAAAGGTAGACATTTTGTAACAGGAGGAGGGGAGTAGTTGATTTTGCAGTCCAGAAACAGAGGTCCCTCGGACCATCAGGGGAGGGGAGCAGAGTGTGGGACTCTACCCAGAGAAGCAGTGATGCCAGAGATGGAGGCAGAGATGATGACATGGAGAGATGGACTGGTTGGGAACTTGACTCGGGGAGGGAGAAGGGCTGTAAGCTGGCAGCTGGGGGGCAGGCTTGTGGGTTGTACCCTTTGGTTGTTTGATAATGCATGGAGGGGATTGTGATCACTGCAATGAAACAAAATATGATGAATGTAAGGCTAATGCTCTACCATGTAAAGTATCACATAATTATATATATATATATATATATATATATATATATATATATATATATATACACACACACACACCTGCAGAGTGAGGACAGAAACAGTCAACAAATAAAGAAATATTTTTGATCATTAGCTACTGTTATTCTTGTTACATGCCATCGAGTTCATTCCTACTCATGGTGACCATGTATAGGGCTTCTAAGACTAGAAATCTTTGTGAAAGCAAGAAAGCCTCCTCTTTTTCCAGAGGAGTGTCTGATGGCCTCCAACTATCAACATTATAGTTTGCAGTCCAGTGCTTATTCTATGAAGCCACTGTGCTCTTAGCTATTTGTTGTTGTTAAGTACCATTGAGTCACTTCCCACTCATAGCCAACCTGTTTCCAAAGAAACGGCTGGTGGGTTTGAACAGCCAATCTTGCGGTTAATAGTTCAGTGTTTATTCTACAGTGACACACCAGAGAGATGTAAATCAAAACAACTATGAAATATCATCTCACCAAGCAGTTTTCCACCTCCTGTCTGTAATACTGTGGTGACTTGTGTGTTGGTATGACGCTAGGCACTATGCCACCAGTATTCTAGTTGCCCAACAGGGTTGCCCATGGTGGACAAATTGTCAAAAAAAAAAAAAAATTTAAAGATCTACCTTGAACTACAATGCTGTCTGTGATAGGATAATATCCATATGTTTATAAGGAAGATAAGGTAATAGAACCAACCACTCAAGCTAGTGATGAAATTGAAGAATCCTACCAACTTCTTCATTATGAAATTGATCAAGTATGCAATCAAGATGCATTGATAATTACTGTTGATTGGAATGTGAAAGTTGGAAAAAAGATGGATCAGTAATTGGAGCAACTGGTAAGCTTGAGCCACTGACCTTGCAGTTCCAACTGAGTTTGCAACACATTAACTCCTAATGTTCTGGTGGCACAGTGGTTACAAGTCAGGCTGCTAACCTCAAAGTGTGAAACTACCAGCTGTTCTGAGGGAGAAAAATGAAGCTTTCTGCTCCCGTAAAGATTTACAGACTCCACGGCACACCACCACCACCATCACCACCAGAGTTCAGGGTTGGGGGTGAAAATATAGGCTAGAGATACAATTTTGGAGTCCCAATCAGTTTCTATATATTTAAAACCATATGATTTAATAAGATTATCTAGGGATTTAGTGTCTATGTTGATTTGTGTGCTGTGGAATCAACTATGGCTCCTAGTGGTTCTATATGGTAGAGAAGAAGTGTCCCCATGCAGTTATCTAGGTTGTAATCTTTACAGACGCAGATCACCAGGGCTTTTGTCCCTCAGTGCGATTGGTGTATTCAAACCACCAACCTTTCACTTAAAAGCCAATTTCTGTAAGTATTGCTCTTTTTAGTGTATATAGTGGAGGGATGAAACAATACAGGTCCTTGGATGGAACCACAGAGGACAATATTTAGAAATTAGGGAAATGAGAAGAAATGAACCAAAGCTTCTGGAAAAGAGCAGTTGTGACATGGAAGAAAAACAGTGAGTCGTATCCTGAAGGCCACAGAAAGGCAGTGCTTCTATAGTGATTAGGTGAAAGTGGAGAAACCACATTGGATTCTACAAAGTGGAGGCTGTTAGTGATTATGAGAAAAGCATTTAGAGTAGCGTGTTGAGAGTTTGGATGAGGTTCAAGACACAGTGGTGATGAAAAATTAGAGGTAATAGGAAGAGACACCTGTTAGAAGAGTTTGCTGCAATGGGAAGATGAGGAAAGTGATGAGGAAAAGACAAGGTTTTATTCTGTTATTATTTTAAGTTGAAAGACACAATCACATGAGGAGGAGGCAGGGAGAAGCTGGTGACACAGAAGAGAGTTGAGAACATTAATGGAGTGTACGGAAGGGTGCCTGACATTTTCTGGGAGTGTGGACACTTCATCCAGAATGACCCAAACAAAATACTTGATAGCAGCAGAAGTAAGACACTGATGTGGTGGTGAAAGTGTATGAAACCTATTTCTGATGTATTTCCTTTTCCTGTTATTAGATAAGTGAGAAAGGAGAAAAATGTGGGAAGTTAATGGATGATGAGAAATATCATTCATGATTATAGTGAGAATAATAATAATGTGAGGTGAACCCTAAGGTGATCACTCACTGATGTAGGGGTAAGGGCAGTCAGCAGAACTGCATGTTTTCCTACAGACATTTTCATCTGTAGATACAAACTGTAAGTAGTTTGATTACTGGTGCTACTAGGCCATATGACAAACTGAAAGGGATTGAAGAAGTTGAGAGCATAATATACAAAGGAATTATTGCAATAAAGTGACCACGATATTTGAGCTAGGTCATGAGGGAGTCGAAGACACAAGGGGTTGATGGGCAATGTATAAACTGTAACATCAGTTGACTGGAGATCCAGATGGAGGTTAAAACTACTGGAGTTTGTGCTAGAAGGGATGAGCAGAATTGATGTGGGAGGATGGTAATGTATTGGAAACCAGGATTCTGGAGGAGGTATAGCTTCAGGACAAGATCAAGTCTTATCATGATAGTGGATTCCAAAACTATTGATCTCACCATGTATAGAGAAAGAAGAGTGATGAAAATGCTTGGAAAGAGATGGAAGATGCTTGGAAATAATTAGTTCAATGGATTAATGGACCACGTGAATATCACTCTCCACAACCCTGAGCCCAGAACTAGATGGTGCTTTTAAAGAGATCACTTTAGAATGTCCTGAATAGAGAGCAAGAAAAATGTGGAATAAAACACAAAATCATAAAAAAGACCAAGCTTACTGGTTAGCTAGAGACTGGTGGAATCCTGAGACTATAGCCAGTGGTCACCCTTCAGGTCTGCAACTGAACTCACACCCATGGCTCAAATTTTCTAGGGAGGGCAATACTAGTGAGGTAGGCACACCACGGAATGGTTAATGATAAAAGGGGCAGCATTTACCCAAGGACAAAGTTCAGAAATTATGAGAAACAAGGGGGAATGGGAACAAGAAACATAGGAAGTAGGCTATGTGATGTTACATTGAGGAGATGGCAATCATTGAGATGAAATGAAGTGTATGATTTGTTGAATATAAAATTGGTGATTGGCTCTATAAACCTTCACTCTATTCACAATAAAAAATTAAATACAAAACAAAGAAAGGAGTACCAAGATTGGTCAGAGGACAAGAACATTAGAGGAAAGAAACTATGGGTTCAGAAGAATGGAAGGATCATCCAGGTGTGTATTTAAATCACCAAGAAGAGCTACAATAGGAGAGTGACTGTGGACTGGGAGCCAACCCCTTCACGGAAATGATATGGCAGCCATGGATAACTGCAGCAAGATTGAATCCAGATTAGCGAGGATTGAGACTCAAGGGTTGTATGGCGGAAGCAAAGACAATGGTAGGAAGCAGCAATCAGAAGAGGAAGGATAACCCCACTTCTAAGACCAAGACAGGAAGGGCCCTGGTAGAGAAAAGGGTACCTTAGAGGCTACAGATAAGGAGCTCTGGTAGTGTAGTGGTTACGAATCCGGCTGCGAACCTCAAGGTCAGCAGTTCGAAACTTCCAGCTGTTTTGCAGGAGAAAGATGAGGCTTTCTGTTCCAGTAAAGGTTTACAGCCTCGGAAACCCTGTGCAGGGTCGCTAGGAGTCGGAACCAACTCCACGGCAAACAACAACAGGGGCTATAGATAAAACAGAGTCCTGGGACAAATGTCAGAATTCTGTTTTTTAGCAAGAACACTCAGGTCACTGTGTTGATAATGGATTGAAGGGGAGAAAGGTGGGAGCAGAATGACAAGGAAACTAAACTATTGCAGCAATCATCTAGCTGTTTTATGTACCACTAAGAAAGAAAGCAATGCTACCGATTAATAATATAAAGTTGTTTGTTTGTTTGTTTTAACATTTCAATGATAAGATATTAGTTTCAGAGCTATTAAAACGAACATCTTAGGACTTTTATTGTTCCTCATTACTGGATCAATAAATAACAAGGTAAATGGGGAAAAAAGGTGTGCATATATCAACTCGTATTATGGCTCGTATTTCTTGTGCATAAATACCAAGCAGAGGAATTGCTGGATCATAAGGTATTTCCATTTCCAACTTTATGAGGAATTGCTATATTGTTTTCCATAGTGGTTGGACCATTTTGCAATCCCACCAGCAATGTAGTAGGGTCCCAGTCTTGACATATCCTTGCCAACACTTACTGTCCTCTACTTTTTAAATCTTTGCTATTATTGCTGGTGTGAGATGATATCTTATTGTTGTTTTTATTTTCATCTCTCTAATGGCAAGGAGTCCTGGTGTGGTGCTGTGGGCTAATGCATCAGACTGCAAATGAACTGCAAAGTCAGTGGTTCAAACTCACCAGCTGCTCCTTTGAAACCCTATACAGGATCGCTATGGGTCGGAATTGACTCGATGGCACTTAACAACAACAAAATGGCTAGTGATCTGGTAGTGTAATGGTTACAAATTGGGCTGCTAACCTTAAGGTCAGCAGTCCAAATCTACCAGCTGTTCCACAGGAGAAAGTTGAGGGTTTCTGCTGCCATAGAGATTTACAGCCTTGGAAACCCTATACAGAGTCACTATGAATCGGAACCGACTCTATGGCACATAACAACAACAAACAATGGCTAGTGATCGTGAACTTTTCTTCATATGTTTGTTGGCTGCCCAGATCTCCTCCGTGGTGAAGTGTCTATTCAAATCCTGTGTGCATTTTTTAATTGGATTGTTTGTCCTTTTCTTGTAGAGGTGTTGTACGTTCCTATATATTTTGGAAATTAGTGTGTGATGTGTCGCTGCAAAAGATTTTTTACCGTTCTGTGGACTCCCTTTTTACTCTTTTGATGAAGTCTTTTGATGCACACAAGTTTTTAATTTTTAATATGTCCCATTGATCTATTTTGTCTATTTTTGTTTGTGTAAGTCTCAAAATGTTTGGTAGTCTGTGTATGCCCTTTATTAGAGCTCTCACATTTTTCCCTATTTTTTCACTGATGGCCTTTGTAATCCTGGGATTCATATTTAGGTCTTTAATCCATGCTGAGTTGGTTTTTGTATAAGGTTTGCGGTAAAGGTCTTTTTTCAGTCTTTTGCATATCACTTTCCAATTCTGCCAGCACCATCTGTTGAAGAGACCATCTCCTCCCCATTCAATATACTGAGGTACTTTGTCAAAAATCAGTTGGCTGTATGTGGATGGGTTAATTTCTGGATTCTCAATTCTGTTCCATTGATCAACGAATCTTTCATTATGCTAGTACTAGGCTGTTTTGACCACTGTAGCAATATATTAAATTTTGAAATCAGTGAGTGAGAGATTTCCAACCTTATTCTTCTTAAGCAGTGCTTTGCTTATCGTTGGTCTCTTTCCTTTCCATATAAAGTTTGTAATTGTTTTTT
>NW_006408875.1:2039344-2040667 GCF_000296735.1 Chrysochloris asiatica | reverse complement strand
GTCTCTTCTTGGGTAAGGTAGGGGGAAGAAAGCTCCCACCCCCGGGAGAAGAGTGAGGCCAAAAGGACCAAAGACAGAAACAATATAAAAGCAGAGACAGAAACCACCAATCAGAAACAAAAATAAAATTGTTATTGACACTGTTCACTGGCCTTTGTTGTGCAAAGGGTTCCAGGTAGGTAAACTATGGGGTGGGTGCCCAGTGTCAAACATCATAAGAAAGAGCCTGTGGGTTTCCTCTCTGTGCCATTGGAAAACTGTGGGTGTAAAGCTGGACCCTTTTGGGGTGTGCTCCTGCCCACCTGAAGGCATCTGGGCTGTGCACTGAGGGTATGATCAGAGTGAAGAGGAGAGATATGTGAAAAGTGAAAAGTGAATGATGAAAATTCAGTCACACCTCTCCCTTCATGGGTGCTACTACACAGGAGCTTCTAGCACTGGGTCACTGCCTCTGCTTGGCTGTGGCCCCACCCTCCAGCCTGAGGACTTCTGGCTGCCAGCCACCAGGGTTGGGTCGATTCAGAAATCACCATATTTTGCTTTCACCTGCAGATTTCTTCTCAATGGGTGCTGGAAACTGGCGCCTGGAACTTTAAACAAGATCCAAAGCTCTGCAGCTTTTCTGCAGACTACTCTTTCTCTGCCTTTTATGGGGTTTTTCCATGATGCAAATTTAACCCTGTCACCAATGAATTCTACACTATGACCACAGGAAGTAAAACACAAAACGGTAGTCTGTGCCAAGTCAGTAGCTCCTTTCCTCCCAATTATGTCACATTTGTATACCTTACTCAGTAGTAATAATGCTGGCTAGACATTTGATACACAGTGGGTACTTCCATAAGACTTATTCCTGGGCCTCATTCTAAGCTAATTTTTTAAGAATTTCTGGAGGTCAGTCAGTTGTTAGCATTTCTTGAAAGTACCCAGGTAATTAAAATACCAATCAAGATTAAGGATTGTATATGCTTGATAGTTTCCTCACTAATTAATCAACCTTGAAGTGTGGATATCAATTTGTGTCTAATAAATATTGTCTTATAAGCCATGAAATGATATACAGCCGGCATCAGAAATTAGTATGGTAGGATGTGGAAAGTTATTCATAATGTGTCAATAAATGAAAAATGAAGCTGTGTCTTAATTAAATTGTATCTCTCTATATATATTCCATAGATGTGTATTTATGGACATCATGCTTGGTAAAGTAGAAAGTCAGAAAAGAAGACAAAGATCCTCAACAAGATGGATTGACACAGGACATGCAACAATGGGCTCAACCTTAGCAAGGGATACAAGAATAATGCAGGACCAGGCAAAGTT
>NW_006408875.1:2026031-2038734 GCF_000296735.1 Chrysochloris asiatica | reverse complement strand
GAGGTGATAGCAACATTTTTAACTGCTAAACCACTGAGAAACCTGGTCCAGCCAAGTTAACACAAAACCTTAACCATCACAATATGTATTGTTGTTGTTGTGAAGTGCTGTTGAGTCGATTCTGACCCATGTTGTTGTTGTTAAGTGCTGTCGAGTTGATTCTGACCCATAATGACCCTGTATAGGGTTTTCAAGGGGCAGCTGGTGAGGTTGAACCACTGACTTTGCAGTTCAAACAACTGCACAGCGCCACACCACGACTCCATAGCGACCCTAATTAATAGCCATAGATCAATTTGCTTATAATTTTTTTCACCATTTATTTGTTGTTACTTCCTGATGGTGCTTCACATGTAACCATTATGGAAAGATGACTCTGAATTACTGAGGATGCAAAGTGAATACTATGACATGCACCAAGGATGCAAAGTGAATACTATGACATGCACCGAGGATGCAAAGTGAATACTATGACATGCACACACACACACACACACACACACACACACACATATATACACATTATACATTAATATCTACACATATGTGTGTGTGTGTGTGTGTGTGTGTGGATGTGTGTGTGGACGAGGTTAAGTAAAAAATTATCTGCACTCTGGTTACATTAAATGCCCATCCAAATCCACGGCTGATGACATTGAGCCTTCACATGAAATGATTGTCTAATAGACTAGTGACAATGGATTATATTTGCAAATCAACCATTGCTCTGCCTGTGAGATAGATACTGAAAAAACTCATGGAAGAGCATAAACAGAAATGCCTGGACAGCTGCAAAATAAATAAATAAATAAATTTTTTTTTGGACTGATACTTGAAAGAAGGTAAAAGTGTCTTTAAGAAACTTATTACTGGTCATGAGACATGGATTCATCACTACAAGCCTGAGAGTAAATGACAGAGTATGGAATGGAAACATTTTCAATTACCAACCAAGAAATAGTTCAAAAGTCAACCATCAGCTAGAAAACGGATGCATACAGTTTTCTGAGATTCTCAAGGGCCAATATTGGAACACTACCAGGAAAAAGTTCAACAGTCAACAGTGCTCATTACAGTGAGATGATCACTGAAGAGCTGAAGCCTAAACTTTAGAGAACTTCTATCCAAGGGCCTCTTGTGCTCTTGCATGACAATGCATGTGCGCATACCACTGCCCACACTGTTGACACTCTGCAAGAACTTCATTTTGAGGTATTACATTGTCTTCCCTATAGTCCTGATCTTGTTCCATCTGATTTTCATCTGTTTGGTCCCCTGAAAGCAGCCCTTAAAGAGGGAAGATTCACCTCTGATGAAGAAATAAGGTAGCAGTGCATTTGTGGCTTGCAGCTCAGTCTAAAACATTTTTAAATATGAGAACACAAAAACTTGTTGACAGATGGACAAAGTGTATTGAAAAGCAAGGAGGTTATGCAAAAAAAAAAAAAAAAATGTATTTGTCTTTTATATAAGTTGATTTACTCTACAGCCAGAGTGTGGATAATTTTTGACTCAACCTCGTAGCTACTGGTTAATGTGCTGAAGTGCAAGGTTGGTTTGAACCTCAAGGTATGTGGTTCAAGCTCACCAGCTACTCTTCAGAAACCCTATATCAGATCTGCATGAGTCAGAACCAACTCTATGCACATAGCAACAACAGCATTTATATATATGAAAGTGTATAAAGAAAATGCTTACATTAAATGCTGATGATTCTGAGATTTAAATTTTCCTTTTATCTTCATTTTCTATTATACGTGATACTTATTTTGTAATTAAAATTTAAACTGTAGAACATTTGGAAAATTCAGGAAAATATAAATTATAAAATTGAAATGCTTCATGATTCTATAAGCAAGAAATTACAACTTTGGGTATTTTGGATCATTCTTTACAAATGTGTGTGTGTATGTGTGCAAGTGCATGTGAGTATGTGTGTACAGATAATTATGTTGTTATCATATGCCATCAAATCAACTCCAACTCATAGCAACACTATAGGACAGTTTTCTAGGCCATCAACTTAACAGGAGAAGATCTCCAGGTCTTTTCTTCCTTGGAGCCTGGTGGATTTGAATTGCTGAACAGCTGAACATTTAACCAATTCCACCATCATTTACACTAAATAAATATATAAACTTAATTTTAGCCAGGTTTGCCCTTGATAAAATTTTTATTACATCATTCAAAATTCTTACAAACGATATCTTTTTCATGAAATACAAAGTATTAAAATAGACTTTGTTGTTTAAAATATTTTGCTTAAAAATAGCACTCTAATGGAAAATCCCCATGCACTTTTTGTGTATGCATGCATACAATTGCCTAGCATTTTTATGCTAACTGTGCACATTTTGAAGGACTTCAATAGATGCTGCTACTCTGCGTTTCAGAGAAGTTTTTGAACTTTCATACGAATAGAAAATACTTCAATGACTATTTCACTGTACTCTTAACAATACTAGATGTAATATTTATAATTTTATTTAGCTTAAGTAAATAAGACACATTTTTTTTTTAATTGAGACTAACAAAAAAAAAAAAAAAAAAAGTAGAAGTAAACTTTTTCCACTGGTGACTCTAGGTTTCTCTTGATGTTGAAAGAAAAATATTACCTTGATATTGAATTTCTTGATGGTGATATTAGTATTTTGGACATGTAGATAAATGTTCTTGGTGTTAGGAGAGATATATTGAAGATTTTATCAGGATCATTACTAACTCAACTGTCTCTAATCATATTTATGCACATATATTTATAAAAAGAGAAAAGCATTAAGCAATTGTGACAAATTATTGACAGCTAGGAAATTTAGTAAAAGTTATACAGGTGTTCATTATACAATTCTTGCAACTTGTCTGGGGTTGGCACTTTTCCAAATTAAAAGTTAATGATGAAACATCAATTCTCTTGCTATATTCTCAATCACCTTACCTATTCCCACCTCTTATACTCTTATTTTAAAATTATCCTCTTGTAGTTTCTGTCCCCTCTCTCCATGAATATTTCTGGACCCCAACGGACAAAGCATGTTTCCTCTTTTATTATTACTTACTGAGGTTGACGTTGTTGTTGTTGCTAGTAGAGCTTATTTTTATCCTGAAACTTTTCAGTAAACTCTATGGTGAAGTGGTTGAGTTTGTCAGTTTTTTCATCTCTGAATTTGGGCATTAGCCACAGGCACAGGCAGCAGGAATAATTCCAAAGAACATGTTTTTGCACTTTTAGTGGCCTCCAAATGCTTTTAAGATGAAGACCAAAATTCTTAGCATGGCCTCTCATAATTTATTGAAAGCTCTAAACACTTCTTAGATAAGTCATATGGTGTGCAACCTCCCACCTCAGGATATTTCCCAAGTTTGTACTGCTACCAACCTCCAGCAATCCTTCAAATTTCAAACATCTCAATATTCTTTCTCTGAAGCTCTACCTGATTCTCAAGGAAAGATCAGGCTCCCCAATTATATGCCTTCTCCTAGAAAACCCTAGTGTGATGATCAAAGCTGGAAGAGAGCGTGACTTCTTCTGGGAACTGAAACACCATACCATATATGATGAGACAAAAACAGTGATTGAGGGTTACATGATTGAGGGTTCTGAGGGAAGCAAGGGAGTTCTGTGAAAGTCAGGTGCTGAACTTTTTCAAGCTATTCTGAGACTTGACTGAACATTCATTAGAAAAAAAAGTACTGTACCTTCAGAGAAGTAGAGAATGGAAAGAGGAAAAAAAAATATGCAAGGAGATGAATGCAGAAATGAAAATGTCCTGGACTAAACCAATGGTGTTGAAGGTGAATAAAAATGAACAAATTCAAAACATATTTTGTGGGAGGCTCCTAGCCAGGTAGAGTCCTATGATGGTCTAACATGACTGCTAACCAAAAGATTGGAGATTCAAGTCCATGCAGAGGCACCTTAGAAGAAATGTCTGGTAATCTACTTTTGATAACTCAGTCACTGAAAATGCTATAAGAAAACAATTCTATTCAGACACACATGGTGTCTCTATTGAGTCAAACTTGACTAAATAGCAACTATATTCATTTGCTTTCACTTAGGGGTGGTAGCCCAATTCATCTTGCACACCTAACACCCCCACCACAGCAAAACAGAAAGAAACTAAATATGAAATTGAAGAGTTTTAAAAGTTTAATAACAATAACATAATCCCTAGAACAATCAACTGTCTTAGACTGGATTCATTAAAGAAGCAAAACCACCTCTGCTTATATAGTATACATCGAATAGTATACATTGTTGTTGCTAAGTGCCGTTGAGTCAGTTCTGACTCATAGAGACCCTGCATAGGGTTTCTGAGGCTGTAAATCTTTATGGGAGCAGAAAGCCTCAACTTCCTCCCACAGAACCACTAGTAGTATTGAAATTCTGACCTTGAAGTTAGCAGCCCAATTTGTAACCAGTACACTACCAGAGCTCTTTATATATATATATACATACATACATACATACATACATACATACATAGAGAGCTTTGTCTCAAGAAAATGGCTCACAAAATTGTTAAGGCAAGGAAGTTCTAAGTCTCTGAATCAGATGTGTGAATGGAAGCTTCTACTGCCTCCTGTAGCTTCAGGGCCTGATTAACTCAAGATAAGTAGGTCACATGGAAGAATACTGACTGCTAAAGCAAATGAAGTCAAAGTCAACAAGCTGCTGACTCAAAAGCTGCAGAAGCTACCAACTTATAGGTCGGGCAGGCAATATGGAAGGCCACTGGCTCAGGTCCAAAGAAAATCAGAGTTCAGATGACAATAAGCCAGATGCAAGATCCAGATCCAGCAAAAAGCAGGAAAGCTTTGCCAGAAAGTCCACAGATGAGGGAGTTGCTAACCTCAAGGTCAGCTGTTCAATACCACCAGTGGTTCCATGGGAGCATGATAAGGCTTTCTGCTCCCGCAAAGATTTACAGCCTCAGAAACCCTATACAGGGTCACTATGGGTCAGAACCGACTCGACAGCATTCAACAACTACAATGTAGTAGTGTAGGTTTTATAATGAAGGATGATATCATAACTGCCAAACCACTGAAAATCCTGGCCCAGTCAAGTCAACACACAACCTTAACCATCACAGCTCACCCCTTCTCAACTTTACTGCTTAAAACCTACATCCCCTTAAACCATAATCTCTAAATAAAGATGATTATAAAGTTTTATTTGTGCCTAGTAGAACACACATGCAACCAAAGGTGCTCTAGCCCCATTTTTTATATTTTATAGGTGAATGAAACAAAAATATCTGCACACATATAATGAGGAAATACTATAGCAATTACAGTCCTCATTTCTGCAACTGGTCATGTGCTAAAAGCTGGTATTTAGAGCCACCTTCTCCCATGACACACTCTGTATTCCTTTTGTCTTTAAGAAGCATCTCAGTTAATTGTGGTTCTTTGTCTGATGGGATGAAACAAATGTTCATCCCTGAATGGTCTGGGTCATTAGTTGTCATATCAGAATTGGGTTTCTATATTAGTCCATTGAGTTTAATCACAGGACATGGTAGCACATAGACATCCTATGAATCTCCTGTGTTACAGGCATGTTCTTTTTTACCTCCATTATGTGATATCAGTCTGATATCTCCTTGGTAATCAAGATCAATCACACCAGTCAACACAGTAACTCCTTTCTTAGTCTGTTGACAAAGAGACACGAGGAACCCAAAGTCAGGTGGCATTCTTAACTTCTAGTTCAGTTAAATCAGTGTTTTGCCTCCATGTGGAATGAGTCCTTCCTTTGGAACTAAGACCTCTAGACCTGAAGTGCATAGGTTCACAGAAACAGGAAAAAAAAAAAAAAAGAAAGAAAGAAAGAAAAATTAATGAATGGGTCACTAGAGATAACAGTGAGTAGTTTGACTCCAATTGTTGTTCCTTGTTTCCTGGACCCATGACTCCTGGAAAACTAGCACCATATGTTAGACATTGCTTTTTGTTTACTATTTCCCTAGGTAAGGGCAGTTCTAATGACTTGTATTTGTCTTTTCCTACCATAATAGCCCATACATCACATGTCAGGGATCCAGTGTATAGGTTCTGCCTATTTCTGAGTATGTCTATTCCATTTATATATTTTAGACCAGAATGATATTGGGGACCCACTGTGAGATGGACTTGAGCTAATATGATCTGCACATGACTCTACTTTGCCTGATTTGGGGTTGGGCTTAATGGAATTAGTGTCAATTCAGTCAGCATTTGGTAAAACCTGGAAATCTAATCAGAAAGGGAGATAAGGAATAAATATTTTACTGGGGAGGGTGGCTTAGCAGACAAAGATGTAGTAATCTGTTCAGATAGTAGTAAGAGGGCTGCTTATATTGGCAAGAGTGACGCAACAAGATTTAGGGATTCAACGGCCCGTTCCTGACTATCTGCCCATGTGTCCCCACACCATGTTTCAAGATCCTATATCCTCTCAATAGATGCTCTCATTTTAACTTCAGACACCATGTGAGATTGGGAATTCAATTGCAATTGCAATTCAGCCACTCTTGCAATAATAAGAGTCTTAATTTGATTTTCAGCAATGTTATTTCTGTTACTACAAGAAATAAAGCTTTCTTTCACCATCTGTATCTAAGACAACTAAGGGTTGTCTTAGTGTATCTGCCTATTCTCCCAGCTTGCCCAGAAATGCCCTTCTACAGATTTTTTGAAGCCCCATAATATATTGGAATCTGGCCACAAAATCAATTGATTGGTTATTTATAGCAGACCTGATCAGAGAAGGAATTGCATTATCTCAAATCTGATCATTGTAGGTGATTATATAATGACTGCCAAACAATTGTGAATTATGGCCCAGCCAAGTTGGCACACAATCTTAACTATCACCAACCACATGAGATTAAAAGAAGTATTTGTTCAGTGAAAAGGCTCAGAAGGCAAGAAGGAATAAGAAAGAAGGACAAACAGAAATGATAAACACAGAGAGGTGAGACGAATGCTGTTACATCATAGGAATTGTAGTCAATGTCATGAACCAAAATATGTATCAATTGATTAATGGAAAACCAAGTTGCTTTGTAAACTTTCGCCCAAATCACAAGTGTTGTTGCTATGTGCCATCAAGTTGGTTCTGACTCATAGGGACCCTCTATAGGATTTCCAAGAGCAGCTGGTGAATTTGAACTGCTGACTTTGTGTTTACCTGCCCTGTGCTTATCCTGCAGAACCACACCAGTTCTCAAATCACAATTAAAAAGTGATAGGAAAAAAGAGAGGAATAAAGATACATTAAAATGCCATGGGTGGAACTAAAAGGGTTTGTTGTTGTTATTGTTGGTTATACATAGCTAAACTCTCAAAGAGATCTGTGCTGGTTCAGTGGTATGATTCTCACCTATGGAGGAGTCTCAAGTTCAATTCTAGGTCAATAAAACTCATGTGTAACCATCTCTGCTCTGTCAGTGGATGCTTGTGTGTTGTTATGATGTTGACAAGGTTTCAGGGAATCTTCTCGACTAAGAGAGGGTAGAAAGTCCTGCTTCTGAAAGTCAGTCAATGAAAACCCTATGGATTGGAACAGTCTGATCCGCAACAAACCACAGATGGTGCAGCACTGGGTAATATTTTATTTCATTGTGCGTGATGTCATTTTGAGTCCAGGGGCCAAGTCCATGGTAGCTATCAATAATTTTCAGAGGAACTATTGACCATGCACTTTAATGTCTCTATAACTCACACCCCAGCTCTCTTATGGCATGTTAGTGGTCCCCAGACAATTGTATATACTATTCTCCTTTTCTGGAATGCTCCCTTTCCACCACTCTGACCAGCTAGCTCAAATCCATCATTCATGCCTTAGATGAAATTTCACTTCTTCAGTGATCATTTTTGGAGTGCTTCTGAATCCTTGCTCCTATTAAAACATGATCATAAACTTTACTTTTCCATAAGAGACCCAGCACAATTTGTAATTATATACTGACTTGAATGTACATTTGTTTAATAACTGGCTATAAATTACATGAGAACAAGGTATACTCTGATTTTGGTTATTGCAAGATGTCTTGCACCTTGGAAAAGTAGGAATGCTCAAAAATTCTGTTGGATGAGTGAGTGAATGAAAGGTATTGGTAAAGATCTGTTCATCCATGGTGTCAATTGTGGGAGTGTCCGAACAACAAAAAAAATATAATACAGAATTCTGTTTCTCAGTCTTCCCATAAAAAGGTATAACTTGATGCAGTCAGTTGGACCTAGGCATATATTATGAAGGCAAGAAGTCATACTTTTTCTCATTAAAAAGCAAATTGGGTGACAAAGACCGTAAGGTATGCACATAATTTAGATAGGTCAGAGACCAAAAAATGAGAGATAAAGGAGCTACGTAAAAGACCCTGGGTGATGCAGGCTATGAATGTGTTCAACTTCTAGGCAAAAGGATGGACGTTAAGTGCACCTAGAGCTGCCTTGAAAGAGTGACCTGATGATCTACTTTTTAAAAAATCAGTCATGGGAAACCTTAAGAAGTGTACTCCTACTCTGATACAAATGGGCTCCCTTGAGTCAGAGTCAACACAGTGTCAACTGTGAAAGATAAAAGAGTGGTACAGGTCTAGACTCAAAACCATAGTAAAAAATAATATGTGTTTTGGTTTTGCATGTCTTTGCATGAATCTCTCCAGAACTTGAGCAAGAAGTATGGCTAAACAGGTGGCTCTGAGATTTGTGAGCTGCAATCCTGATTACACCACTGTATCATTACAGTTAATATCTGAGATAATTTGGTAGATAAAGTGGGTTTATGAATAAGAGGTAAATATGTAACATACCAACATAGATAGTCAGGACACATTCTTTTCCAAGGCAATGATGGACTCATGAGGGATACAGGCATACCTCATTTTACTGTGCTTTGCTTTATTGTACCTCACAGACATTGTGAATTTTACAAATTGGAGGTTCGTGAAAACCCTGAAATTAGTAAGTCTATTGATGCCAAGTTTTCAACAGCATGTGCTCATGAACAAAGTGACCCTGGTGACAGAGATGGAGGTTTTGTATAGGTTCAACAACATGGACTTACACTCACCAAAGCAGACTTGGCTACAGCCACAACTGCATGTCCAGTCTGCTAGGAGTAGAGACCAACACTGAGTCCACATTATCAGGCCAGTGCTTGAGAAGACAAGTCAGCAACCTAGTGGCAGGTTGATTACATCAGGCCATTTCCCTCATGGAAAGAGCCATGTTTTGTTCTTACTAGAATAGACACTTACTCTGGATACAGATTTGCCTTCCCTGCACACAATATTTCTGCTGAAACTACCATTGATGGACTTACACAATGTCTACCCACCCAACATTGCCTTGGATCAAGTGACTCACTTCTCAGCAAATGAAGTACATCATCATTCTCATAGAATTCACTGATCTTATCGTGTTTCCCATTATCCTAAAACAACTGACTTGATATTATGATGAAATGGCCTTCTAAAGACACAATTACAGTGCTACCTAGATGACAATACTTTATAGTATTGGCACAATGTTCTACAGGAGGCTGCATATGTTCTAAACCAGCATCCAGTTTATGGTGCTATTTCTCCAATAGTCAAGATTCAAGGGTCCAGGAACCAAGGGGTGGAAATGGGAGTGGCACCACTTGTTATGATTCCTAGTGATCTACTCACAAATAATTTGTTTCCTGTTCCTGTGACCCTATGGATTTTCTGGTCTTTCCAAAGGGAAGAATACTCTCACCTGGAGATAAAACACTGAGTCCACTGAACTGAAAGTTAAAGATTCCCACTGAGCACACCAGGCTCCTCATACCCCTGCTTCAACAGGCAAAGAGGGGAATTACTAATATTGAAGGTGTGGCTGATCTTGACCAATTACCAAGGGGAAATTGGATTGATATTACACAAGATCAGTAAAAAAGTATGTGTCTAGAATCCAGGAGATTCCATAGGATATCTCTTAGAATTATCATGCCCTACGATTAAAGTCAATGGTAACCTACAGAAAACCAATTCTGATTTGACCACTAATGGCTGAGACCCTTTAGGAATGGAGGTTTGGGTCACCTTACCACACAAAGAACCATGAACAGTTGAGGTACCTGCTGACACCAAATGTTCTAATGCAATTTATATCCAGGCATTAAATAAATGTGCAATCAACTCAGTCCTTAATTACAAATTGGGCTGGATCTCTGATGAAAAAGTAAAGCTTGTAGTCAGAATGTTTAATCTGGAATATGAAATGAGTGTTGGAAGAAGATAATTTTAAATACCAACTATGGCTACATGACCAAACTCAGAAATGAGGGCAGACTGTACTTGTTATGAGTATTTTTTTTCCTTTTATGTGTGCATCAAGTGTTTCTGTTTTGTTCAATTATAAAACATGAGATTTAAACGGGGGTAATGCATTTTCTGTTGTACATGTAAAAGCTGCAGTGAATTAATAATTATTTTTATTTAGAGATGATGTGGATCCTGATATGGCACTGCAGTATAATGCACTGGACCACATGGTTGGTTTGAACCATAAAATTGGCAGTTAAAAAATCACCAGCCACTCCTCAGAAACTTTGTACAGAGTCACTGTAAGTTGGAACTGACTTGATGGTACTTAACAACAAAGAGATCATGTATAGATTAAAGAGATGTGGATAGGTGCCAAGTTGACAAAGGGTGGACAATGATAGTTACAGTTTTGTGTCAACTTTACTGGGTCAGAGTTCTCAGTAGTTTCAGTTCTGGTTTGGTGCTGTGGGTTAATGCACCAGACTGCAAAGCCATTTGAACTGCAAGGTCGGCAGTTCAAGCTCATGAGCAGCTCCTTGAAAACCCTATAGTCACTATGGGTTGAAACTGACTCAGGGCACTCAACAACAAGAATCGCCCAAGGAGCTCTGGTACCATAGTGGGTTACAAGCTGGGCTACTAACACAAAGTCAGAAGTTCAAATCTACCAGCCACTCCATGGGAGAAAGATGACGTTTTCTGCTCCCATAAGGATTTGCAGCCTTAGAATCCCTATACAGGGTCACTATGAGTCATAACTGACTTTACAACACATAACCACCACCACTACCACCAATCCCTCATAATGAGAATTAATATAATGTAATCAACTCCATGATGACATCTGCTTTTAGTCAATCAAAAGACAATTTCCTCAGGGGTGTGGCCTGCTTCCAATATAATGGACATTTAGGCAAGGCCTATTTGCTTTTTGCTGTATGTGACTCATAATCTGACCTCCTGTTCTTTACACTTGAGACAGTGATCTACTGTACTGATCCTGGAAGTCACTGGGTTCATTCACCAATGAAAACAGAAGTTTGCAGTCTGACATGCTGACCTGGGGTTCATCAGCCACTGCAGCTACAGGAGAAGATGCCTCAAGCCTGATATGTGACCCACAGAGTTGAAAATTGCTCATCTCTACAATCGTGTGAGCCACTTCCTTGACACAAACCTCTCCCTTTCTCACTATACATATACATTGTTGTTATTAAGTGCAACTGAGTCAGTTCCAACTCATAGTGACCCTATATAAGGTTTCTGATGAGCAGCTAGTGAGTTTGAACCACTGATCTTACAGTTCAAATCGACCTTGCAGTCCAGTGCTTTATCTTACACACCAAACTGGGACATATATATGTGTGTGTATATGTATGTATCTCAAGGTGGTAGTGGTTATGTGCCATGGAATTGGGTCTGACTCATAGAGACCATGTATATGATTTCCGAGGCTGTAAATCTTTACTGGAACAGAAAGTATCATCTTTCTCTCATGGAACTGTTGGTAGTTTCGAACTGCTGACCTTGATATTAGCAGCTTGACTCATAACCACTGCACTGCCAGTGTTACACACATATATATATATTTCACTGTTTTTACTTCTGTAGAGAACCTACCTTAAGATAATGAACATGGGATAATCTACTCTTGTGATAGCTGAGGCTGTATCTTGGAAAACTCCCAAGAGAATAGAATTGGCATTCCAGAAGTAGTCTGAATAAGAATAGAAAGGTGTAGAAAGTGGGAAATGGAAAGAAAAAAATGGACAGAAATGGAAACAGATGGACTATTCAACACAATTCTAGGGATTGAGAGTGGAATCATCATAAATTTCTAAGCTACAGTAAAATATAAACTTTTAAAGAGACATCTGGTAGGACAGAGGATTTCTCCTCCTTGAAGTGGGAATTTTAGTTTCCCAATTATATCTCAATAGGAGACTTCTTGTAATTGAGTGTTAAGCTCACAGATGGTAAGGTCTGCAGAAATGTCATAAATTGGTCAAATTCTGACAAAAATTAAAACTCTTTTTGTCTCTATACTATCTTCTTTGCCCACTGGTGCCCTGCCTTCCTCATGGCATAAATCCCTTCCAATGTTTGGGCCTGGAAATAAAGTGTAGATCTAAATTTTGAGGTGTATTCTTTAGAAGTACAATTTTTGCTTGAATAATATAGTTTATTTTTATAACAGTGGGGTAAACTTGAAAATTGCAGCATAAAAGTTGGAAAACTTTTGTCATTTTTTTTTTTTTTTAATTTAAGGATTTTATTGTGGATTGAGTGAAAGTTTACATGGCACATCATCAGTTTCACATTCAACAATTCATATAACTTATTTCATTACATTGATTATAATCCCCTCCATATACCATCAGTTAAAAGCATTTCTGTCTATCCAATTTAGCTTTTTT
>NW_006408875.1:2022073-2023251 GCF_000296735.1 Chrysochloris asiatica | reverse complement strand
TTCTGTGTTGTTGTTGGCGGAGCTCTTTACTACATGTCCACCCGATCTGCCATCTTGTTTGTTCTCCGCTTTGTAGTATTTTGATGTTTCCAGATATATGGAAACTTGCTTTGTTCATTTGTAAATATTTTGTTATTTGATGTTCACTGATTTTTCAACACTAACTGTAAACAATAGTTGTCATGTGGCACTGCAGGATACGCATTGGACTGCTAACTACAAAGCCAGCAGTCCAAATCCACCAGACATTCCTTTCAAACCCTATACAGGGTTGCTATGAGTCATAAATGATTATGGAACATAACATACACAACCTGTGAGGGCATCAGAGATCACCCTGAGAGGACAGTCAGGGTCCTATGAAAATAGACAGAAAATTACAAGGATATACAGGAACTGTGACATCATACATAAACCTGAGAACATATTGAAGAACTATTGAAAACACACAGAAATCTGAGAGGAACGACCATAAATGGAAGGACAGACCAGAACCTGAGATGATAGGAACTTAGGGGTACAGAAAAGATATCGATGTTAATCAATGAAACTTTGAAAGTATTAAAAATATATGTATGCTGTATATATTTAGGGTAATCTATTCTTGCAATAGACAGGTACCACTGAGACAGATGGGAACCCAAGAGGACTGTCAGGAACTGTGAGAACAGATAGAAAACTGAGGGAACATACTGAAAATGTGAAGAAAGAGGAACCCAAGAGGACAGATCAAGTCCCACTCCTAAACCCAAAAAAGACAAAAGGCTGATAATAACTCTTAGGACAGGTAGCAAACTGAGAGAACAGGCAAGAAACCGAAGGAACAGACATGAGTGATGAAAATCAAAGATACTTAGGGACAATTATTCAAGTGGACTAATAATGGACCACACAGACATCAATCTCCATGAATATGAGACTAGAAGAATTAGATGGTGCCTGAAAACCTATACCAACTGCTTTGAAAGGGAGTACATCAGATCATCCTGGACAGAGTGGAGGATAATGGGGAATAAAACTCAAAATCATAAAACAGACCAAGCTTACTAATTAGAGAAAGACTTGTGGAAACCACTAAGACTATGACCCTCAGTCATCCTTCAGTTCTGGAACTGAACTCGTACCTGTGGCTCAAGTTTCAATCAAATAATAAACAGGTTTATAAAGGAAACAATAAC
>NW_006408875.1:2020186-2021183 GCF_000296735.1 Chrysochloris asiatica | reverse complement strand
CCCTAGGTTAGAAGACACTCAAAATACACAGTGATCACTACAATGTGCTTGTGCATACTAATGATTGTGAAGATGACACAACATGTTATATATGGAGTCACCATCAGTCAAGAGACAACTTGACAGCAATCAATGATAATAATATCATTTGACACAACAAAAGGCCAAACTAAATACTGAGATTATCTGGGAGCTAACATCATACATTGAAAATTCAGATGCTAGACTCTGACTCATGTAGCAGATCCAGTGTTTTTAAGAACACTCTCAATATTCTAAAATCTCAAATGTTACATAGTTTACACAAAATGATCTGTTGCCCCATCTAGGCAGAACCTTCTCAGGTGGAACATTCCCACTTGAAAGGACAAGCAGACAAGTCTGGAACAACTAGAGGAAGAGAAGATACTTCTCGAAAGAAAGATCAGCAGGAATAATCCAAAACAAAAAATGGCAATCTGATTGGCTACTACTAGAACAAGCAAGTTGTATGCCAGGGAGCCATCAAGACAAGCAATCAAGTCCCTTCAGGACAAACCCCCTCTAAGACTGAAACTCAAAGGGAACATATGAACAGGCATGTAAGCTTTCTGGATACCACATTGTTGAGTGGAGAGTGGGAAAAGCAACAATGAAGATAAGGGCTGAGTTCAACCATGTTCCATAGACTCCCATTTACCTGGAGATGAAAGAGAGAAGATGAAGGGCTGGTTGATCTGACGTATGGTGAGA
This sequence comes from Chrysochloris asiatica, assembly GCF_000296735.1. Classification (NCBI taxonomy): domain Eukaryota; kingdom Metazoa; phylum Chordata; class Mammalia; order Afrosoricida; family Chrysochloridae; genus Chrysochloris; species Chrysochloris asiatica. The sequence continues at coordinate 2,020,451 of NW_006408875.1, read as the reverse complement.
CTTGGGAACTCCTGAGCCCATAGACAAGGACATAGCCACAGAGGGCTAGAGCTGAGCGTGAAGTGTACAGCTGATATGAAGTGTTGGAAGATGCACAAGAATGCCTAAACTTGTAGACAGTACCCATTTGAACTAGCTTAGATGGCTTGATAATCAGAACTCAACTAGAAGAAGATAAAATAAAATAAAATTTGATAAAGTAAACAAGTCTAAATTACTACAATTTGATGAACTTGACCTATACTTGTGGATGTAGTAGCTCAAA
>NW_006408875.1:1995859-1998112 GCF_000296735.1 Chrysochloris asiatica | reverse complement strand
TGAGTATGGCTTTAATGTCCTCTCTTTAGCTTTTTGCTTTCAAATCTGCCTGAGAGATTTCAAGATGCCACTGTTGGTTGTTATGCTATACCTCAGGATTTAATTTAATTTTCGGCCTGTTTAGCTTTTAAACTCTTTTTTTTTTCCTCTCTACAACGTTGTCCTGGACTTTCCTGTATTAAAAAAAAATCAGGGCCTGCTCTTGGGCTGAGTATCTGTACACATGCATGGCAGAAGCACACAACAGTGGTAAGAGTGGGGGGTGTCCACTTGCTCAGGCACCCTCTCTAGTCACCAGATTGGAGGCATGCAAACAGTAGGGGTCCAATGACCTGATACCAAAAACAAACAAACAAAAAACAGAACAAAGCAAAACTGACAAAAGTGTATAATCCACCCTTGCTCCAAGGTGCACACGGCATTTTTCCCGTGGTGTTTCTGCTCCCCCACTTGGTCTTGCCATTTGGTCTCGCCCAAGATGTCAGCTCTGGGCCTCCGAGCCCAGCAAACCTAATAGTACATAATTTCTTACTTCAGCTTCAATTTCCACTAGCTAAATGCCTTCAAACTTTAAAAATATTCCTAGTTATGTGATTCTGAGTTTTGGAGCTCTTCCCTGGATCTGCTTTGCCTGGTATTCTGTGGTATGGCTGATGGTGAAATTAACTGCACCTCCACCCTACCCACCATCAAGCCCTGCTTCCTTATGCAATGGCTTTTGATTGTGTGAATGATGAGAACTATAGATAACATTGTGAAGAATGGGTATCTCAGAACAATTAATTGTGCTCTTGAGGAACTTTACATAGATCAAGGGGCAGTTTTTAGAAGAGAACAGGGGGATACTGAATTTTTTTAAATTAAGAAAGTTGTGCACCAGGGTTGTATTCTTTCCCAATATTTATTCAATCTGTATGCTGAGCAAATAATCCTAGAAGCTAGATTATTTGAAGAAAACATGGCATCAAGATTAAAGGAGGATTCATTAACAATTTGTGGTATGCAGATGACACAACCTTGCTGGAAGCAAAAAAGGACTTAAAATACTTATGAGTGAAGATCAAAGACCACAGCCTTCAATGTAAACAAAACAAAAATCCTCACAACTGGACCAATCAATGACATCATGATAAATGGAGAAAACATTGAAGTTGTCAAAGACTCAATTTTGTTTGTATCTACAGTCAGTATTTATGGTAGCAGCAGTTGAGAAATCAAATGGCACATTGCATTAAACAAATCTGCTGCATAAGAGCTCTTTAAAATGTTCAAGAGCAAAGATATTAGTTTGCGGACTAAAGTGCACCTGACCGAAACCATGACATTTTCAATACCTCATATGCACATGAATGTTGAATAGTGAATAAGGAAGACAATAGAATAATTGGTGCATTTCACTTATGATTTTGGAAAAGAATCTTGAAAGAACCATGTACTGCCAGAAGAACAAACAAATCTGTGTTGTAAGAAGTAGAGCCAGAATGCTCCTTAGAAAACAGGATGATAAAACTTTGTCTCTCATATTTTATCAGGAGGGACTTGTCCTTGTAGAAGGATATCAGGCTTGGTAAAGTGGAGATTCAGTGAAAAACAGGAATACCTCTAATATAGTAACTGGCACAGTGGCAGCAGCAATGGGCTCAAGGATAACAAAATTGTGAGGTTGGCACAGGACAAAGAAGTGTTTTGTTCTGTTGTCCATAGGGTAGCTCTGAGTAGGCACTCAGTCAAAAACACCTAACAACAACAAAGCAACAAATATAATTCTTTTGAATTCTTTCTAAGTTAATTTCAATGCCCTTTCTTCCTCAAAAATGTTTTCTGGTCTGGTTCTGCCTCTAGTTCACTTATTTGAGTCACTCTGTCCTGTTTCTTCATATAAACAGAAAAATTTTGTTGCCTTTAAGACATTGGAGTTATTGTGCTTTTATTCAATTTATGATTGTATGTGGGTGTGGTCTTAGACACTTACCAGCTGTTTGTTGGTGGGTATGATAAAAAAATCTGAAGTGTGTTCACTGTTCTCCATTAGCCATTGATGCAGCTCTGTTTAGGATGGGTTTGGCTGATGTTGACTATGTTATTGCTCAGATGTAGAGCTGCTTGTATTGGTTCTTACCCAATGCGAGTGGGGCTGCAGAGGGTCTGTGGGTGGGCTGTAAGAGCACTGTTGCTGCCCACTATAGCAAAAGAAACACATATACACACACAAACAAACAAGCAAATAACAGCAAAAAAGATAATAGTAAAGAA
>NW_006408875.1:1993483-1995349 GCF_000296735.1 Chrysochloris asiatica | reverse complement strand
CAAAGATGGAGTTCTTTAGGCTTAAATGTCCTCTGTTCTGGGCACCCAATTTTGAAGTAGTTCATGCAGACCCCAAAGCAGTTGAGATAAGGGTCTTTCCAGCCCACATGACAGCCAGAAGGAGAGTTCATACAAGTTCCGAGCTGGCCAGAACCAGCTTTTTAAGTCTAGAGCAGGCCTCACCTGAATCCGGGCATCAGGGATGCTGCAGATAGCACCCAACTCATTTTGCTGTGGCTCACAACTGTATGGTTCACCATTATGTGGTACAGTCACCTGTAAAAGAGATTTCACTGGGTGTGTATACTGGTGACCCTTGGTCATGCCTCTGGTCACCAGAGGAAAATGGGGGACAAGAACATGATTTCCATATTCCATTAGGACACATGTCTTTGGAATATGCACAAATATAGATCTCTTCCAATCAGTTCATCAGGAAGCTGTCTTCCAAATTTCCAGGCATAGATAAGTGTGTGCCTCCAGTGTAGCATCAAATTGTTGAAAGATTTCTATTTGTATTCCCTCAGTTCCTTATTTTTGGCCAACACCCACAGTGCAGCTTGGATTTCTTCCTTCAGTAACATTGGTTATTGATCATATGCTACCTTTTGAAATGGTTGAACATAGATCCTTTCTTTTTGGTACAGTGATTCTGTGTATACCTTCCATCCCCTTTTGATGCTTTCTACATCATTCAATTTTTGCCCATAGAATCCTTCAATATTTCAAGTTGAGGCTTGCAAATTTTCCTTTAGTTCTTTCAACTTGAGAAATGCTGAGTATGTTCTTCCTTTTTGGGCTTCTAATTCCAGGTCTCTGCACATTTTATTATAAGACTTAACTTTGCCTTCTCAAGCTGCCCTTTGAAATTTTCTCTTCAGTTATTTTACTGCCTCATTTCTTCCATTTGCTTTAACATCTCTGTGCTGGAGAGCAAAATTCAGAGTCTCTTCTAATATCCATTTTTGTCTTTGCTTTCTTTCATGTCTTGTTAATGATCTTTATTCTTCTTCCTGTATGGTGTTCTTGATGCCATCCAACTGTTCTTCTGGTCTTTGATCATTAGCGTCTAATTCATCAAATCTATTCTTGAGATGGTCTTTAAATTCAGATGGGATATGTTCAAGTTCTTATTTGTTACTATTGCTATATTATATTTTTCACTCACTTTTAAGTCTTGACTCTTTGGACTGATTCCTCCTACTTTATTCTTTTTCCAAACTGTTTTAGCTATTCTAGTTTATCTTTCCATATAAATTTTAGAATAATCATGCCTATATCTATTAGCTAATTTGTTGAGAGATTACAATAGATACAATGTTGAACTTTATTTCAATTTTGAAAGAATCAATCTTTTTACTATATGAGTCTTCCAATTTACAATCAACATCTAGTTACTTAGATGTGATTTTTTTTATAACAGTTTACAGTTTTCTGCATGCAGGTTATCAACTTTTTGATTGATTTACATGTAAGTGTCAGATATGCATGAGATGGTACTCTTACCCATAAGACCTCACAGTCTATTGAGGGATATATACAAGCCAGCAAATAATCTCAGAACCACAATGAAATATGAAAGTATCACAGGGTCATTAGGTTTAGACAAATGTTAGTGATCTAATTTCCAGGCCTTTTCAAGCTGACTGACCCAATTTACCAAAGAATCATGGAAACTGATAACACCATTCAAAATTAGGGAAGAGTTCCACCCACATGAAAATATAGAATCTTTTGGTGGTCAAAACTTTTAACATGGTAGGCTGTTGGGGGCCGCATACTGAGAAGCTGAGGCCCTGTGACAAGATGGATGAAAATCCAAAGGGGCCCTCCTCAGAATTGCAAGCCATGGACCCTGAGGGCCAA
>NW_006408875.1:1990771-1992299 GCF_000296735.1 Chrysochloris asiatica | reverse complement strand
GAAGTGGTTTGAGGTTCAAATCTACCCAGAAGTGTGTTGAATGATGAGCCTGAAAAGCTACATCTAAAAAATCAGCCATTGAAAACACATGTGAATTCACCATAAGTCAGCATCAACTTGGCAGTAACTAGTAACAGGTATTCACATGGGATACACTTTGAAGAGTTTCTATTGGATATGGTCAATAATGGAGCAGTTTAATTTAATTCATGTTGACTGGTACCCTGGCATATTTGTGTAAGTCGTCATGTAAAGACTTGGACATGCTGTGAACCAAAGTGGCGAACTTCTCCAGTGCAGGGTATTAGGGTAAACAGGGAAATCAATAAATGAGGTGAGTCCTGGTGTGGTGCTGTGGGTTAATGCGTCAGACTGCAAAGCCATTTGAACTGCAAAGTCTATGGTTCAAGCTCACTAGCTGCTCCTCGGAAACCCTATACAGGGTCGCTATGGATCAGAATTGACTTGACGATACTTAACAACAACAAGGGCTGTCTGTAATTGCACATCTCTACATGAGAACCTCATATCAAGGAGACCATAGGTACAAGACTTTTAAGGTTATCTCATTAACAAGGGACCCAACAGCTGACATGGGAATTATATAAAGTGGCTTTTGTCCCTTTCTTGAGTGTTTGCTCAACTGATACTTTAATGGTAAACCTATGATATTTACTTAAATAATGTATTGAGACTTTGGTTTGGGGGCAGGAGAAGTGGAAACAAACAGCAGAGGCTCCTTAGCAGACACATGAAAAAAACAAAACAAAACAGAGAAGGTGCTTCGCCAGGACAGTTCCAGAACTTTAGATCTAATATAAAGTAAAGGGAAACAGTTTTGATCAACCACCAGTGGAGAAATCTGAATGTGGTTGGAAGTTACAGCAATTTCTGAATCAATCGGGACACTGCCAGTGACTCACAGCCTGGTCACAGATCAGAGAGCCACAGCCAGGCTAATAGAGCATGAAAGCCATGGAGTGACTTGAAGAAAAAGAGGTGTGATGGCTTTTTTTTACATCTCTTTTCTCCTCTCCACTGTCACACTCTCTCTGCCCAGCCTGGGCCTCTTCAGATGGGTGGGAGTGTACCCCCAAAAGGGCCCAATGTTGTACCCACAGGGTACAATTTTTCCCATGGTGCAAAGAGGAAATCCCTGAAAGCCGCAGTGGTTTCAACTAATCCTTTGGCAGTGTCTTATGATATCTGACTCTGGAATTAAGGCCTAAAATTGACTCTCCTACTTGGGCAGGAGCTTTTATCCCTGTCTTACCTAAGAAGAGACAGCAGGACAGGGCATACAGCCAAATCGTATTTGCACTTTGTAAAACCCCAAAATAAAAGGCAATGTCCAACACTAACTGCTACAAAAAAGAACACAGTCACTTTGAGAATTATGCTGTGCATATGCAGATAACTAACTGAAGAGAAGTGTTACTTACAAAGGCAAGCAAATCAGATTAAGCTCTCACCTCTCAGCAAGAACCATGTAGGCAAGAAGGCAATGAGGAGACATATATAAAAGCCA
>NW_006408875.1:1988045-1988638 GCF_000296735.1 Chrysochloris asiatica | reverse complement strand
ACAAAACTATTATAAACTTTATATGGAAAGGAAAGAGGCCCAGAACAAGCAAAGCACTGCTTAAGAAGAATAACATTGGTAGCCTCTCACTTCCTGATTTCAAAATTTACTACACAGCTACAGTGATCAAAACAGCTTTGTACTGGTACAATGAAAGATACATAGATAAATGGAACAGAATAGAGAATCCAGAAGTTAACCCATCCACATATAGCCAACTGATTTTTGACAAAGGGCCTAAGTACATTGCATGGGGAGGAGATAGTCTCTTCAACAGATGGTGCTGACAGAACTGGAAAGTGAAATGCAAAAGATTGAAACACAACTTTTACCTCACACCATATACACAAACCAACTCAGCATGGATTAAAGACCTAAATGTGAATACCAGAATTATATAGGCCATCAATGAAAAAATAGGACAAATTTGAGGGCTGTAATACATGGCAGACAAAGACTATCAAACATTTTGAACATTGCACAAACAAAAGAAAACAAAATAGATAATTGGGACATACTAAAAATTAAAAACTCATATGCATCAAAGACTTCATCAAAAGGCTAAAAAGGGAGCCCACAGAATGGGAAAAAAT
>NW_006408875.1:1984424-1985454 GCF_000296735.1 Chrysochloris asiatica | reverse complement strand
AGAGATTGAGTGTCTGGGGACTCTAGACTCCAGGAGGGAGAGGGGCTGAGTGCTGATGGCTGGGGGGCTGGCCTGCAAGTGTGTGCCCTTTGATTGTTTGAATAGTTATATATTCCTGAGTGCTTCAGTGTACATCCAAAAACAAAAAACCGGAGGAATAGAAGAAAATGCTGTTGGATGATGATTCATGGAGGGGATTGTAATCATTGCAGTGAAATGAAATATGGTATGATGAATGTAGAGCTGATGTCCTTCCATGTAAACTATTACCCAATTCAATCAAGTTCATTAGGGCTATAGTTTTATAGGCTGCATCTCAGACTCTGTGCTCCAATCTCCCATAGCATGGGTCATAATGGTACAGAATAGCAAAGGTGTGATGCATGTTGCCTTGAGGGTGGAACCTGAGCTTCTGCCTTGAATGATGATTAAAGAATAGCATCTGCCTCTGTTCTTCCTTTAGAGCAGAGGGTACCTGGGAAGGTCTGTGGGATGTGGAGGGGGCATGGTCCCTGTAACAAATGTTATTATGCATTTAAAAACTAGCTTGTTTTCAGAATTTCTCAATTATTTTCTCAGAACTTTAGCTGAGTACATCATTGCTTGTACTTTCTTAGCAATGCTTTTTTGCTCTTCCTTTACTAAAATAAATTTGTATTTCAATGCATTATTATTATTATTTTAAAAGTGAATCTATACTTATGGATGTAGTAGCTTAAAATATCAACCAAGAGGGAAAGAATCTTTACAGCAAGGATCATTCCCATCCCCTCTGTACACAAGGTTGATAGGGATGGGCAACTTAGACTCTGGCTACCTAAAATTTTGCGGTGGGGTGAGGGGGGACTTAAAAGGCACAAAGTGACTGGCTTACAAGTTTTCAAGAGGGAGTTTAGATTCATGTATTCCGGGGAAGGTAGAATCCCCACTGAGTGGTTTTCATCCTGTCTAGACAGGTTTGGTGAAAGGAGATGGGAACAAGACTCTCATGATTCAATAGTGAGTAATTGTTATCATAACTAATTTTGAT
>NW_006408875.1:1980914-1983099 GCF_000296735.1 Chrysochloris asiatica | reverse complement strand
CCACACCATGACTCCATTATAGTAGCACTAGATAACTAAGACAGAATTTGGCACTGAGAAGTGGAGGTACTACTCTAATAAATACCTAAAATGTGGAAGTGGTTTTGGAATTGGCTAATGGTTAGTGGCTAGAGGTACTTTGGTATGCTTTATAGTAAGGCCCTTGCTTGCCTTGAAGAGACTGTTTGGTAGAATTATGGGTGGTGCTGTGGGCTAATGAATCAGACTGTAAAGTCACTTGAACTGCAAGGTCAGTAGTTCAAGCTCACCAGCTGCTCCTTGGAATTGACTCAGCGGCACTTAACAACAATGACAAGGCAATTCTGGTGAGATCTTAGAAGTGAGGTGAGCTATACAGAATGTCTCTGTCATCTTAAGAAATACATATGGTACCATTAACAATATGCTACTAGAAATATGGATTTTAAATGTGCTTCTGGTGAGACTTTAAAAGTAAACTACAGGCATGTGATTGGACAATGGGGAAATAAGTGATGCTTTTTTTTATACAGTGGAAAAGCACTTGTCTAAATAATCTCCAAACATTTGGTAGAAAGTAGAACCTGTAAGTAATGAACTTGGACACCTGGCTCTGTTAGATAAGACTGGACTGCAAATCAAAGGTCTTGTACAAATCACAAAGTTGTTCATTTGAGCCCAATGATAGCTCCCTGGGAGAAAGATTAATCTTTCTGTTCTTGCAAAGATTTATAGCTGCAGAGACTCTATACAACTCACCATGAGTCGGAACTAACTCAATGGCACTTACCAGCATCTCGCTGAAGTGATTTATAAGCAAGCTCTTAAGGGGCCATGCGGGTTCTCCTTGATGTTTATAGCAAAACATAGAGGGGAATTTTTTACCAAAATAATGAACTGTGCAAAATGAAAACAAAATTTTTTTAATTGGAAAATTCTATAGTACAAACGAATGGCTTGTGTCCTATGATTTTCACTAAGGATGACTATACAAATATTGGCTAAAGAGATTAAGCCTATTATTGATAGATAATTACTATAGCAGAACACCCATCAGCTTAGAATGGAGCTAGGACAAAAGGAAAGAAAGTTGTCTGACTTGAAATTCAACAGGAAGGAAACAGGCTATGGAAGCTACATCTGTTGTCCTCCAAGAAGGGAAAACCCATCAGTTTAGAACACTGACAGAAACAAGGTAAGGAAAGCTGTATTCTACAGTTAGAAAACTGGCTAAGGGAGCTACATTTGCTGTCCTCCAAGAAAGGAAAAGAATAGCTACCTTAGTCTGGGTTTTCGAGAGAAACAAAACCAGTTTATTATCAAAGAAATGGCTTACAAGGGCCAGGAGAACTGAGACTCCCAGGGTTCATAAAGTGGGGTCACCACTCAAGTGGACTGGGAGAATGGGCCACCCAAAGCCAAAATATCAGGATTGTCATTCTAATGGGCCCAGAAGGCAGGACAGAGACACAGAGCCAAGAGGTTTAATTTCAGAATCCAGAGAGCATGGCCAATACTCAGCATGTGTAAATGAGATCACTGCCAAGATGGTTCCAGAGAACAGAGGATCATTTTCAATATATGAGGGTTAATGTAATTTGTTTTGCTGGGCTTTGGACTTACTTGATTCCCGTCATCTTTCCTATCCCTCTAATTTCTCTTATTTAAGTGGAAATGTCTACCTGTGCTTGTCCCACCATTGTAATTTGGAAGCAAATAATGAGTATTCTAGAGTTAACAAGTTCACAGATAAAGGGAAATTTTGTCCCAGAATGGAATATACCCAAGTCTCACTCATGTATGATTTAGATGATTAAGATGAGATTTTGGACTTGGAGTTGGCTTAGGACTTTTGGAATGTTGTGATGAGATGAATGTGTTTTACATGTGCAAAGAACATAAATTTGGGGGGCAAAGGGTGAATGTTATGGATTGAATTTTGTCCACCCCCCAAAAATATATATTGTAAATTCTGACCTTTATACTGTTGTTGTTAAGTGCCATTGTGTCAGTTATAACTCACAGCAACCCTGTATAGGGTTCTGTCTCTCATGCTTGAGACGTATTATCAGAAGGAGCCAGTCCATGGAGGAAGACATCATGCTTGGTAAAGTGGAGGGTCGGTGAAAATGAGGAAGAATCCCAATGTGATGGATTGGCACAGTGGCAGCAGCAATGGGCTCAAGTGGAGTAACAACTGTGAGCA
>NW_006408875.1:1970817-1980416 GCF_000296735.1 Chrysochloris asiatica | reverse complement strand
TATCTTAAATGGGTTCTTGGCACTCCGAGATCTCTGACTAAACTACTCTTGTTCAGCATGTGACCCTCTCCTAATCACATCTGAGGACTTCTCCGTCTTTGTCCAACCTGAGTGGTCTTTCACTCTCCACTACCATCTGCCATGTACAAGCATTCTCATCAGATGCCATAGTCCTTTACTTCACACTGTACAGTGAATACATGTAAAATACAAAAAGTAGTTTTCAGTCCCTTTCTTCTTGACTTTTGACTTAGTTTCCTAGTGGTGCCATAACAAAATACCACAAAGTGGGTAGCTTTAAGGGACAGAAATTATTTTCTTTCCATTCTGGAGGCTGCAAATTCAAATCAGTTTCTCAGTTGTATCAATTCTTTCTGAGGACTTTGAGAGAGTAATTGTTTTATGTCTTTCCTAGTTCCTGGTGACTACAGGTAAACCTTTGCATCCCTTTGCTGTTTATAGATGTTGTTGTTGTTAAGCGCAATCATGTAAATTCTGACCCATAGCAACCCTGTATAGGGTTTCTGAGGAGCAGCTGGTAAGCTTGAACCACTGACATTGCAGTTCAGATGGCTTTTCAGTCTGGTGCATTAACTCACAGTGCCACACCAGGACTCTGCTTATAGATGTATTTGCCTCTTTATCACATGGCATCTATCTTTCCCCTGTGTGTGACTCCCTGTCTATAAGACACCACACAGAAGGAATTAGGACCCAGACTACAATAGTATATTGTAGCTATTTTAACGAATAACAGGTGCAAAGCAAAACAAAAACCTATTTCTACAAATGAGGTCACATTCAAAGTTATAGGGGTTCAACATATCTTTTTGGGAAATAATCCATAGCAGTTCAATAATGGCATTTAGTGCAAGTGACTATTCTTTACATTTTGAAATACTCTTGCCTGGACAACCAAAATACCTTATGATTCTGGTTTGCTCCTCTTTCTCTGGAGCATCTCACTTCTATTTTTCTCCACCCAGTCTCTGAGGAACTTCTGTTTGTACTCTACTCTCTTTCCAATGACATTATCGATTGGCACAGTTTCAATCACCATCCCCACTGACCTATTTCCACCATGACACCAGGGCCAGTCTGCAGGGGTTTACTTTTGATCTACAGGACATGAAGAAGATATTCTTTGGGAGCTTCCACAAGGTCCTAGAAAATCCAGAGCCCACCCAACCCTAAGCTCTGGGGGGTGTGCCTCACACCCAGAGAAAAGAGCAGAGCCGTTCCTTTCCTGGCCCCCATGCCAGCCGCCTCAGACCTTCCGTTTTAACTCTGGTCTGGGGTGCCTCCGCCCTTCCTGGGGGCAGTATCATGCTGTGGAAGGGGGGCATTCCCAGACTCAGTAGCATCATGACATTGGGCTGGATGCACCGGGTCATCTTCTGCCCCCGATTCTGTCCTGACCATGTGGGTGTGGACAGGCTTTGATCACAGTCCCTGCCCTGACCTTTGGGTGCCTTGGGGGGTCTCTGTAGGTGCACGTGGTTGTGGGCCGAGCCAAGATCCGGTTCAGTGTGGACTGCCAGAACATCACCAAGAAGCCATTTGGGGAGGTGGGCAGCCCACCTACCACATGCTTCATCACGCTGGGGAGGCTGGCCAAGGCCAGGGGCCCCCAGAGCAGCTCGGCTGCGGGGAGCCTGGTCAGGGGCCACAAAAGAGAAATCTGTCCAAGTCTTTCTGTCCAGCTGACACTCTCACCCACCCCCACCCCCACCCCCCTGCTTTTCCACACTCTGTAGTTCCATCTCCAGAGCCTTCAGAGCCTCTGCAGTGACTTTTGGTCAGAGGAGAAGTACTGTGACCTGCCCACCCAGGTGGTGAGCCCCCCACCTCCGGGAGGATCAGGATGGAGCATCACCCACCCTGGGAGGATTAGGGTGGGGGTACCATAGCACTGCTGCCTGCCCTGAGAGTTCTTGGGGGCTGTGGGTCAGGGTGGAGGACCACAGCACTGTGAGAGGTCAGGCAGGCTCCTTGGAGAATGGGGGAGCATTTGCAGGGCTACTGTGTCCTTAGGCTGCCCTCTACCCTGTGGCCAGCTGGGGGTGACCGGCAGGGGAAGGCTCTCAAGCACCACCAGGAATACAAGCCTCATGCAACTAACTTTGGCCCAGACTTCCCTGAGGTCTAGACTGCTAATCTGAAAGTTCTACGTAGACACCTCAAATACTGTATTTTAGTTCGTCTAATGAGAAGTTCAGTTTTCTGCGGGGTGGGGCGGCGGGGAGGAGCTAGCTTCTGTAAGAGACAGTTATGAACCATTTCGGTCTACTTTAGTTCAGAAGGGTTCTTTCTCCTTAGTTGACAGGCAATCTCAAGACCAATGCAATCCTTCATTTCTTTACTAACTCAGGCAATGACATTTCTATAGCCTCCAGCACACTTAAGGCCTAGCTGAGCCATGTGTAGACTTTGCATATGCACCAAATCCAGTCTTTCCATGCATCTCCACTAGTGTAAGTTTACTTTAGTTGTTACTGTTATGTTGTTAATTGTCTTCAAGTTGTTTCTGACCCATAGAGTCCCTCTATAGGGTGTCCTAGAAGCGACTGGTGAGGCTGAACTGCCAAACTTGCAATTAAACCAACTTTGCAGTCCAATACATTAATCCACAGCACTGATGACTTTTTGTTTTGTTTTTTTTCCAGTTTCAGAAACTTTATTAAGTTTAAAAAACTTCACACTTGTGATAGACTGAGAGACAGTTGTGCCACTTCCAAGTAGAGGTTTAGGGTTTGGCGGTTGGCTTAGTAGTCATGGGACTTTACTGTTTTTTGGTTACGTGCTTAAAGAAATAGTCTTCTTTGTCTAGGGCTGGAAGGACTGATCCATCTTTGTCCTCAAAAAGGTGGTTCTGAACGATGTTCAAAGCTACCTGGCTAACATGATGGTTCTCATAAAGTTGCAGCACTTCGATTTTATCAATCACACTGAGATCTTCCAGAAGAACACAGAGCTCCTTCTCACAAAAGTTCTCGGCTACCTGGAAAATGTAGGCAATGGTATCAAGTATGATGAGAATAATTTTGGGGTCTTGGCCAGTGAGCAGATCTACCAGTGGTCCCAGGACTCCAGACTGGACAAGCTGGACCAACTGGTCCACAGTACTTCCAGTGGTGAAGTTAGTTAGCCACTGCCCACACAGCTTCTTTCTGGACCTTATATTCTCTGTTTTTTAGTACAGCCACAAAGATGGGCAGTATGCCTTGATGGATCAGCTGCTGGATGTGCTTCCCGGGTCCTGTGGCCACATTGCTCAGGGCCCAGGTCGCCTCCTTCTGGATGGAGGATCTGGGGTGTCTCTGGAGCTGGGGGAGCACACTCAGCATTCCCATATCGAGAGCCATCTGTGTCTGCTGATCCATTTTCATGACAATGTTGCCCACCATGCAGAGAGAGGGTGTCAAGATATTCTGAGCTGGTCATGAGCTCCATCAGCCTGGGTAGGACTCCCATACCAACCACAAGGTCAATGCACTCATTGCAGCCATCCATGAAGTAGGACAGGGTCCAGCAGGTATCTGAGATGACCTCGGTGTCACAGTGCTGCAGGAGGTTTAAGAGGACAGGCAGCATTTGCTTCACTGCCTGAACACAAGGGTACGGGTTCTTGTTCCTGCACAGGTTGGACAAGGTCCACATGATGTTCTGCAGAAACATGACGGGTATGGTTGGCGAGACCAGGGCCAGCAGAGGTGGGATGGCATTGCTAGAAGTAACAAGGTCTCTGGATTCTGTGCTGTCACCTGCTACATTACCAACAGCCCACTTTAGATATTAGTAGGATTGAAAATTTCTTCCCATCGTTCCTCAAAATTTTGAGCATAGAGCTACCATATTACCCAGCATTCCCAATCCTAGGTATATTCTATCCAGAAGACATGAAAGAAATAACGCAAACAGAAACTTGCACATCAATTTTCACCGCATTTTTCACATTATCTAAAAGATGCAAACAACCACAGTATCCATCAACAGATGAATTCTGTTGTTGTTAAGTGCTATTGAGTCTATTGTAACTCATAGTGACCCTGTACAGGGTTTCCGAGGAGCAGCTGGTAATTTTGAACTGCTGACCTTGTGGTTCTCAGTCCAGTGCTTATCCTGCAGAGTAAGACCAGAGTCATACCAAGTGAACAGATAGATAAAATTTAGCATATACACACAATGGAATATTGCCATACGAGAAATACAGAGTCCTAGTGTGGTGCTGTAACATAAACATCGGACTACTAGCCCCAAGGTTAGTAGTTCAAACCCACCAGCTGCTCCTTGGAAACCCTGTGTAGAGTTACTATAAGCTGATATTGACTCAAAAGCTCTTAACAACAACATAAGAGAAACACAGCCCTAATGGATTCAATAACGTGGATAAACCCTGAAAATATCATGCTGACCAAAATAAGCATGTCAATTGCAAAAACTAGACTATCTCACTTATGTGAAACAAACACATATATACAAAGCAAACACCATTAGTGGTTACCGGGCATGAGGAACAGAGCCAGGCCGAATTTTAGCTTACGGAGCAGCGACTATATGTTAATAGTGGTAGAATGATATATAAAAGGATAGCAAGAACGCTTAGACAATTTGGAGAGTGTAATCAATGTCACAGAAATTGTTGAACTGGCATATGTTCTGTGTTTCTCAGACAAACTTTACCTTAGTCTGTAGTTTTTCATGAGTTATTCAGACTCCATTCAGTGTGGTCTCATTTACAGGGTATCAGGCAAGAATTCATCAACACTTCAGCAAGTTGACAGCATTTTTTGATTGTTTCCTGTATTCTATTAATCATCCAACAGAATTCAGAATTTAGAGAGAATTTATTCATGGGTTTCATATGCCGTCTTGAACCAGAAATTTGATTTCTAAGGATTCTCCTCACTCTGATTATTCTCTGAATTGACAATCCTTCCCATATTCTAATTCCTAGTATCTGTTATCTCCCATTTTATTAAACTTGGAAACACACTCACAGAACTGGGGCACTGATGCTTAGGAAAACACTAGCCACAAAGTACATCTAACAAATTTTATTTGAAAAAAGAAGGAAATCAATGACCTTAAACTTTGAAATTTTTGCCTTGTGTGCAAAGAACAATGACCATGGCCTTTACCAAGCATTCTGCCTTTTGCTATAACTCATCATCCTAGGGCTGGTTGCCTACTGCCTGCATCACTTCATTGTCTCATGTTCTAATTATCCATGTGTCTCAAGGAACAAAGACCATGTAAGATGGTGAACTGTTTAATACATGGGAAGATATAAAATTATCTGTCTGACAGATGAGAAATACTGATTATGAGAGGTAGCAACAGTGATGAGGTTCTGCTGAGCTCCAAGTTGAGAGTCTTTCTAACTGATCTAAGTGCACAGTCTTAAAAAGTTTTTATCTTCATGCTTGGGAAAAACCTTGCTTTCGTAGGCAACTCATCAAGATGTCGAAGATTTCCTAGGAATGATACTAGCTTTCAGTTTCCACATATAATATATAATGTTTGTTTTTAGCTATAATTTTCTATTATTTTTTTCTATAATAAATTTTAGATATTTTATGAAATTTGTCACTGCATTATACTGATAAAAAGTATTTTTTTCTTGAAACAATCTACTGTGCAATGGGCTTATCTTTATATATGATCTGACGCTGCCTAATTATGCCAAAAATGATTAATCGGCTACAATCTGTCCTGTTATTGGTCTATTTTCCACACTTTCAGTAATTAGTCAATTTGCTATTTAAGTAATTGCTTGAAAATTCACCCAATAAGATTGAGTGGCTTACAGTTCACTAAGGGGACCATAAGTTTGTGGTTCTCTTGGGATGACCATACCTTGAAATTTACAAGGAGAGTGCTTATATAATTGGCCAATATTATAGATGTTTTACAGACATCTGTGTTGTGTTGTAGAATCAGCACTGGACAGAAAACCACAAGGTCAGCAGTTCAAACCTACTAGCTGCTCCTCAGAAATCTTATACAGAGTCACTATGAGTTGGAACCGGCTCAAAGGCACTTAACAACAACAACATAGATGTTTTACGAGATAAAGAAGAGGTGGGAAGTGGTAACTTCCTAAAAGAACTTTAACACTGTTCAAGAGCTGTAACACTGAAAACAGCAAAAGACCCAGAAGGGAGTTCCGGAGCAGAAAAGCACATGCATGGCAGAGCTGAACAGCAAAATAACAGTGACAGTAAACACAAGATTGGCTGATGGCAGAAATGGGGAATCATTGCACAGAACAGAAGTGAACATCTCTGGATAGGAGGTTTACAGCAGAACAGAGCACCCTGTCAAGGAGAAACAGCTGCAGTCTTGATTCAGGTTGGCAGGTGCAAAACAGAAAAAGTGGCAATGTGTGGGCAAAGTTAGCATGGTTTTGACAGCAGCAGATGCCCCAGCTGTGCTAACAGTTGTAACCCTAAAGATGAGAGGGAGCATGCATGGCTGAAAAGGGTCTGCTAACATGGCAGAGATATGCTGCCCCAGTTGATGAAGTTCAATCCTGCCCTGATGTGAATCCTGTTGTTTCCGTAATAAACAATATAGCTGTGAGTATGGTCTTTGAGTTCTGTGTGATCACTGCATTGAATTATTCAACCCAACGAAGTTGTAGAGAGTGCCATGAGGGGAGTGGCTTGTGTTAGAAATGGTGAAGAAATTGGAGAGTAGAGCTATATCAAAAGTACCCTATAGGAACCAGCTTTTAAATGATCCTGATTCTTACCTCTCAGGAATCAAGACAAGTTCTGACACCAGACTGCAGTCACAAGGGTTTCATTATTTTCTATGATTTCTATGATTTCAGATTTAACATGTCACTTGTCTGGAGTATGTTGTATCGCAGAGTCAGTCCTGACTCATAATGACCCTAAAGGACAGAATAGAACTTCCCTATGGGGTGTCCAAGGCTTTTTATCCCATGTAGTGACTAGTGGGTTTGAGCCACCAATATCTCTGTTAGCAGCCAAGTGCTTAACCACTGTGTGCCCAGGGATCCTTCTCTGGAGTATATATTATAGATTGGCTCATTAGCTTCATCAACAGGATGTCAGTTGTATAGTGTCTATGAATCTACTTTTCTCTTAAGTTTCTTAGCCTCTAGATCTTCCCCACACACACCTATTTTATCTTATTTGTATTTTGTTTTGTTTTTAACCCTTTTACATTCACAAAGGTACAGAAAGTATTATATTTAAAGCCTTGTTACTCAAAGTAACAAGTACTTTGTACAACAGCAGTGTGAACATCACCTGCTGAAATGCAAACTCTCTGGCTTACCCAGAATTACTGAATCAGAACCTTTTTTACACATGATCCTCAGGTTATTTATGTTCATATTAAAAGTGGAGATGGACAGATTTGCAACACTAAACATTATATAAGTCTCTATAGAAAGAGCCTTAGAAAACAGAAAAACTATATAAAGAATCAACAGGACAAGAAGTTGGTTCTTTGAAAGGATTAACAAAATTGACAGACCATTGGCAAACCTAACAAAAGAAAAGAGGGAGAAGACCCAAATAACATGCATTAGAAACAACACGGGTGATGTCACAAAGGAACCAAAGGAAATCAAAACAATAAAAAGTGCACAACCAAAAGGTTGGGGATTTGAACCCACCAGCCACTCTGTGGGCGACAGGTATGGCCATCTACCGCCATAAAGATTTACAACCTTAGAAAACCCATAGGGAAGTTCTACTCTATTGTATATGGGATGGATATCTCTATTTTTGTGTGTCTGTAAAATGAGTGTGAAACCAATTGTATCTACCATGAACTATTATGAGATTCAAAGAATATGGGCTGTGTGGAAGTGTCACCTAGATGAGGTGTATTCATATTAGTCAATAAATTAAGTTCTTGAGGGGTGAATGTGGGATTAAGTTTAACATGCACAGAAAAATGGATGGCATAATATAAAATCTAATCACCAAATTAATAATCCATTAATTTATAAAATAATATGAAGCTCCCATCAAATCTCATACACTGATACCATCCTTGCCCTAAAAGGTGTGCAAGTTGATAACTAGACAGGAGGTCCATTGCCAGAAGATTTCTCCAGGCTAGTTAAAGAAAATATTCTGTGTGCCCAAGTCCTTTCTTCCACAACCTGTAATGCCATCAAGAGATTAATATGGTGCCCTTGTTGTTTTTGTCGCTGTTATTGCTAGCTACCATTAAGTCAGTCTCTTACTCATTATGACCCCATGCACAATGGAATGAAGCACAACTTGGTTCTGTATCCTTCCCATGGTTAGTTATAGATCAGGCTATTGTGATACATAGGGTTTTCCTTAACTGATTTTCAGAAGTAGATCACTAAGCCTCTTGGACTTATCTCTGCCCTGCTCAGATTGGTGACAAGAAGCTCTCCTAGCTCTGTTGACAAGTAACCAGAGGCACCCCACTTTACCAGTATGCTCATGTCTCTCACTCGATGAGACAGGAAGTCTGCTGAGCCATCTTTATTAGTTTGCAGCCATTCCTGGTTCTAATGCCTGTGCTGCCTGTGTTTCTCTGTCACTGCTTCTCACCATATCTCACAGCCTCTGCAGTGACAGCTCTCCCTCTCTGGTTCCTAGATCTAAAAAGCTCTCAGCACAGGAATCCCAGGTCCAAAGAATGTGTTCCACTCCTGGATCTTTTATAGTATTGGTGGTCAAGAGGTTCCTCCCACCACCCCACTCTGGAACTGACTCTTTTTAAGCTTTTGTTGTTGTTGTTAAGTGCCAGCAAGTCGGTTCTGACTCATAATGACCTTGTATAGGGTTTCTGAGTAACAGCTGGTGAGCTTGAACTACCTTTGAGGTTCAAAGCGACTTTGCAGTCTAGCTCATTAACCTGTAGACCCACAGCGTGACTCCTTTTAAGTCTTGTGGGATGGCAAAATGGATCAATTCCCTCATCAGAAGTCCATGCACATTATTTGTATGATCCCACCCCCAGAAGTATGCCAGGAACTTCATTTACATTATTAGAAAGATTTCCAATTTCTTTGGAGAGCTACAAGCAACTTATTTGCATAGTCCCAATCAATCATTTGTTGGAAATTACAAAGACTATAGCTAGATATATTAAGTAAATCACTGCACTGAAATATACAACAGCTATGACATAAAACTGTGAGGACTTAACTAGACAAAGGGCTTCATACAGTTCCTGGAACATGAGAGTTGTTCAATAAGTAATAGTTTCTCTCTCTTTTCATATTCCTCTCTCTTCCCTCTTTCTTCTGACAAGAAGATTTTACCATTCTAAGAGTTTGCAACTGGAAAATTAGAACAATGAAATGAAAAAATATATATAATCTCCGAGATAGCAAATGGTACTGGCAAAATTGGGTATCTACTTGCAGAAAAATAAAGCAGGATCTATACCTCATACCATCTACAAAAATCAAGCCAAAATGGATTGAAGACCTAAATGCTAAAACTGAAAATATAATGCTTCTGTAAAGTAACACAGGGATAAAACTATAGGTCATAATTGTTGGCATAAATAGACTATCAAACATAACATAAATGCATGAACACAAAATAGATAACTGGACCTTCCTAAAA
>NW_006408875.1:1961842-1969996 GCF_000296735.1 Chrysochloris asiatica | reverse complement strand
AATGCACAGGAAGGAAGCAAGACAACAGTTGCTACGTGGAAGGGATTGTAATCATTGAGATGAAACCAAGTATATGATTTATTGAACATAAAATTGATGATCTTGTCTGTAAAACTTCACTCAATTCACAATAAAAAATTAAAAAAAAAACATGTTAAATGACATACAAAAAGGAGGACATTGGGCAGTTAATTAGCGCATGGAAAGATGCTTGTAATATTAACTGCTAGTGAAATGCAAGTCAAAACTACAATTAGATGGCATGCTATCTCTGCAAAAATAGCACCAACCCAAAACAAAACCAAAATAGAAAGCAATGAATACTGGTGAGGTTGTAAGAATATTGAAACTCTTGTACAACACTTGTAGGGCTGTAAAATGTTACAACCACAAGATGGACCATGACTTAAAGGTCCATCAACAGATGAGTAGACAATCAAGTTGTGGATGTGGCACTGTCGGACAAGCATTAGACCTCAAGTTGGTTTGAAATACCACTTCTCTATAAAGGGTCACTGTGAGTCAGAACCAACTTGATGGCACTAAACAACCAATATAAAGAATAACAGAGTCCTGATGTGGCACTGTAGGATAAGCACTAGATTGCTAACCACAAGGTTGGTAATTGAAACACACTTGGAAACCCTATATAGGGTCATAATCTTGAACCACCAATCTTGTGGTTCAAACTGACCTTGCAATCCAGTGAATCAACCTGCTGCTCTGTGGATGAGTCAAAACTTATCCACACTCTGGCTGTAGAATTTATTTAAATCAACTTACAGAAAAGACAAATATAACATTTTTTTACAAAGTGCTTTTCAATATACTTTGTCCATCTGCTAACAAGCTTTCATATTCCCTTATTTAAAAATGTTTTAGGCTGAGCTGTGCACCACGAATGCACCACTGTTTTCACTTCTTCATCCTCAAAGGACTGCTTTCAGGGAACCAAACAGATGAAAGTCTGATCGAGCAAAAGATCAGGATTATAGGGAAGATGTTTCGACACCTCAAAATGAAGTTTATGCAGAGGATCAACAGTGTGGCCAGAAGTGTACTGATGTGTATTGTCATGCAAGATCACAACACTCTTGGATAGCAGTCCTCTGCATTGAATCTTTAGTTTAGGCTTCAGCTCTTCAGTGAACATCTCATTGTAATGAGCACTGCTGATTTTTGAACCAGTTTCCTGACAGTGTTTCAGTACTGGCCCTTGAGGATCCCAGCAAACTGTAATCCTCAATTTACTAGCTCATGGTTGACTTTTGAACTTTTTCTTGATTGGAAATTGAGGATGTTTCTACTCCATACTCAGCTGTTTACTCTCAGGTTCACAGTGATGAACCCATGTCTCGTCACCAGTAAGTTGTTTGTTTGTTTGTTTGTTTGTTTTTATGAAAGCTTTACCTTCCTTTGAGCATCAGTCCAAATTTTGTTTTCATATGTCCAAACCTTCTGTTTATGCTCTTCTATGAGTTGTTTTAGTACTCATCTTACACAAATTTTTGAAGCCTAAGTCTGTGATGGATTATTTCATCACAGAGCCATAGCTGATTTGCAAATGATTGGCCATATAATACACTGGCACTCATCTATTCGACAGAATGCATTTTAATATAACCAGGGTGCAGATAAATTTTTTACTCACACTCATAACTCTACTACAAAAAGATAAATTCTGTATGAGCTCACTTTTATAAAAAGACAAACATAGTTATAAAGAAAGAAAAAAGAAAATTCTTTAGTAGTCAACAGAAATGAGAATGAGGTGGAAGGAGGGAATGACTTTCCAGATAGTAGATACGAATGATGGGAAATAATACTCAATATGAGTGAAATCTGCACAACTCAACCAAGGTAAATGATGACACTAAAAAGTGCACAAGAATAAGGGGCAATTTTGGTTAATGCTGTAACTTTTCATTCTTTAACAGGAATAACCAACAAGAAGGGTATGGCTACATAGAGATGTATACATAGATGAGGAGATTTCCAAAAGTTCTGGGGAAAATTGCATTATCTTTTCATTCCATTTTCCATGAACTTCTTGAAGTCCCCTCATATGTGTATAGGAAGGTACATGTGAGTACATTGTAGCGTAAGTATATGTTTTTGTAAGCAATGTATACATATTAGTGTGTGCTGTATTTACAGTATATTCATATTTATAATAAAGCATCAAGTTGCACATACTTCTTAGACAAATACCTTTTAGGTTTGATTTACTGGATTTGAAGACTTAGGACCATAATCTTCTTGGACAACTCAGGCAATTTTCATAACATAGTTTACAAAAATATTGTTCTACATCCTAGTTTGGTGAGTAGTGTCTGGGGAAATAAAAACTGAGTAGCCATTTAAGAGACAGTAATTGGTCACTATATCTCTGAGGCAAAAGAGAAAAGAAGGACACAAAGACTCAAAGAAGAAAGCAGCCTATAGGACTAATAACTCACAGGAACCATGGCCTCATCTATCGTGATGCCAGAAGAATTAGATAGTGCCCACTAACCACTAACAACTGGTCTGACTAGGAACACATAGATGGGCCAGGAGACAAATGTAAAATGAAACTCAAGTTCCTGAAAATGGCCTGACTCATTGGGCCAGTTGAGTCTAGAGGCTCCCCTGAGACTTGCCATGAGGTACCCTTTAAATTTAAAACTGAACTCACTCCCAGAAATCACCTTTCAGACAAATAAATAGGTTAGCTCATATAAACAGTATCACCAATAAGTACTGTGCTACTTTAAAATAATCAGAAAAAAAACTAAACATTAAGGGGGTACAGGGAAGCTAGATTCATGGAATCAAACTACAATGGAAATAATGAGAATACTGACACATTGTGAAAAGTGTAACCAATGATGTTAAATAGTATGTTTAGAATTTATTCAATGGAAACCTAATTTGCTGTATAGACTTTCACCAAAAATACAATCTAAAAAATTATATGTTAAAAAAAATAAAATCAGCATCAGGCTCTTTCTTAATTTCCAGAATTGTGAATGTGTAGGAAATGGTGGTCCTGGTTATGACATAATTTGCCTACCTTTATCTCATGAAATTTACAGGATTGCGTTCCCGCTTATGGAATCCTGATGTAGCACTGCAGAATAAGCACTCGACTGCTAATCAACTGAATACATTTATGCTGTGTGTCCATTTTAAAGTCAGCACAATAATTTAGGAATCAAAGTGTCACTAGAATGTTCTTTGGTTATTATTGCTAACAATCCAATATGAGTACATTGTCCTTTTGTAAAAGACTTACCCGGTACCAGCTAAAATGAAATTAATTTCAAGGCTTATTGACTGTGATTTGCTTTGCTTCCCAAATTGTCTCCTTTGAATCCTGTGTCTCTACCATGAAATGATGAAAATTTCTGGAGCTGTTTTCTATTCTGTAAACATATGGGTAGAGCTGTCAATGAAAATAGTCAAAATATAAACTGCTGAAGTTCAACGTTTTAGTAAGACAATGCCAATCACTTTCTTATTCAAGAGTATTCTCTGTTACTGTGCTTTTGACAATATTTTTATGGAGTGATAAGATACTATTAATCCATTTATTTCTACTTTCTTCTACCATATTATTCAGCCAGAGAAGACAGTCTTGGGTAATCCAAGCAGTTAGGCTTGTATTTCATTTGTTCTCACCATTTCCTAATAGTTTTTAATAAAGACATATGTCCTTCATAATTAGGTATTCCCTTCTTTTCAAATTGCAAACAAAAAGTGGTTTCAAGCTTCAGTTGTGCTGAGTGTTCATCAAAGCACCTGCTACTGCAGATATTTGAACAAATGGGGTTGCATGGCCTAATGGTGGAGCTCACACCAGCTAGATTTAAGGCTGGAAGAGTAACAGTGATGAACGTTGGGGATGTTGGACCAACTGGACATCCTGGAGCAGAGTCCAATACAGGAGACTGGAGGCTGACACACTGATTGAAAGTCCTCAGTGGATCCAGAACCCTAAGAATGATATAAAGCTGGCTTCTGCCCTTGTGTCCCTCTTCCAGAAGAGTATTGGAGCCAGCTTGCAGTGGCTTCAAAGAACCAATTATGGAATGTTCAAATTTCTTGAAAACCTGGTATCAAATTGTTGGTACCTTGAGATTAGCCTTTAAGAATATTTTCATTGCCTAGTTCTGCTGTAACACAAATACCACAACTGAGTGACTTTAAAGAACAAAATTTCATTTTTTTCACAGTTCTGGAGGCTAAATGCCCAAATCGGGTTTTTTTGCTCTGCTAATTTCTACCTTTCCAGAACACTGGACATCCCTTGATTCACTGGAATACCTTTGCTTATAAATGATTCTTGCATCGTATTTATTTTCCCCTTGTGTGTGAGCCTTTGTCATATTGCAATTCAGAAGTAATTGAGCTGTAACTTGATTGGCATGGCTTCAATGGATTGATGGCTTGTATTATATTACATTATGGAAGACGATGATATTACGATATGTTGTGGTGCTTATTGTTGGGTGCCTGCCATTGAGTCAGTTCTCAGCTCATAGCGATCCTGTGAACAACAGAATGAAACACAACTTACATAATGCTTAAGCCAAAGGCTGCTGCCACAGTGCCAATCCATCTCATTGAAGGTCTTCCTCTTTGTCGCTGTCCCTCCAGTTGGCCAAACATACTACTTTTCTCTAGGGACTGGTCCCTCCTGATAACATTTCCAAAGTAGAAAAGAAGTCTTACTCTCCTGGCTTCTAAGGAGAACCCAGGCTGTACCTCTTCCAACAGAGATTTCTTTGTTCTTCTGGCAGTCCATGGTACTTTCACTATTCTTCTCCAATATCATTAACTTCAATTCTTTCTTATTCATTTTCCAACTTTCATATACATTTGTTGTTGTTGTTGTTAAGTGTCGTTGAGTTGATTCTGACCCATAGTGACCCTATATAGGGTTTTCAAGGAGCAGCTGGTGATCTTGAACCACCGACCTGGCAGTTTCAAACTGCCTTTGCAGTCTGACACATTAGCCCACAGCACCACACCAGTATTCCATCTGAGGCTATTGAAAATACCATGACTTGGGTCAGGTGTACATTAGTACTCCAACTGTTCTACATGTATTCATAAAGTTTTCAGTGGCTAAACATTCAGAAGTAGTTCACCTCTCCTTCTTTCTAGTCTGTCTGAGTCTGGAAACTCTGCTGAAACCTGTCCACCATGCGTGACTCTGCTTGTATTTAAAATACCAGTAATATAACTTCCAGTATCACAGCAACATGCAAGCCACCACAGTATGACAAACGGGCAGACAAGTGGTTGCTACATATTACATTGCATTGTATTTTCATATATTATAATATATACCATCATATCATATTTTTATGTTATAGAAGTAAAATAATAAGTAAGTCCTTGAGTGGCACATGCAGAATGAGACAGGTTGCTAATCTAACAGTTGGAAGTTTTAATCCACTCAGTGGAAAAAAGATCGGATTATCTTCTTCCATAAAGATTGTAGCCAAGAAAACTCTATGGAGCTGAGCTATTCTGCTCTGTAATATATACAGTCATCACAAATCAGTGCAGATTCAATGACAATAGTGTGTTGCTATTTGTTTTCAGAAAGGTTATCCACTCTACCCAAGGCCAATTGATTTAATCACAGTAACTACACCATGACTGCAGTCAGATTACTATTTGGGCAAACAATTGGACACCATAGCCTCATCAAATTGATGCATTAAAGTAACCGTCAGAGTAGGAATATTTACACCATTGAAATCAGCAAATGCTACAAACCAGGGTATTACTATCCTGGGCCTCTGGCTGAAATTTTGTGAGAACAAGGGCTTCCTATCCCTTGTTTCTGAATGTTTGCTTCCAGATTGGTATTGTTCAGAAAGCAGCAGGGAAGAATAAGAAAAAATGATCACCATGATCCTGTCACTCAGTATTACCCATAGAACGGATACAGGTCTTTTCAGTACATGAAGACAAGCATGCTAAGGGGTGGTTGTCTACTGATGTATGCAGCCAGGTGACCATTTGAGCACAGGGGTTCTTGTTCCAGCTTATTCCTGTTGTTTACACTGAGCAAAAGGATAAGAAAAGTGCAGGTATAGAAAAGATGCAAATAGCATTGCTTGTCATAACATTGCACATGATGCAAAAGAAGGAGAGATGGTCAAACCTCCCTCTACAATGCTTCTTCATCTTTCTTTGGAATGATACCACAGTAAGAGAAGGGCATGATCAGAAAATTGGATCTCCCCAGTGTTGATGTTGACTTACAGTTTGACCCAGGAAACCCCTTCAGCTGCTCTCACATGGACAGTCTTCACAGAGGTTGTATTGCTCAGTGCTTTTCAAACTGTGGTCTGGAGACACTCCCATCTGTAGAGCTGTTTGGATCATTTGCAAAATTCAATTGAATTGAATTGAAATCTGAAAGAAAGAGTATGAGGGAGAGGGAATGAGAAAGGAAGAGAGGAATGGAAGGAGAGATTATGACAAAAGAAAAACAAAATGAAATCAGATGCTGCAGCTAAAATAACAGTTCTCCTCCATAAGAAATGAAAAGTGTTCATTTTTTTTTTTTTGGCAAGGTCCCCCTGAACTCAATGACTTACTTAAAAATAAATAATGTAAATACAAACTTAATAACTTAATAAAATATCACTTTTATATGTTTATGGATTGGAGAATCATATGTTTTCTAGAATATTATAGTATATATCATAGTATCATATTTTTATATTATAGAAGTAATATAATAAATAAGTCCCTTATTACTTATTATATTGGAGGGGAAAGTTCCACTGCTGAAAATAAGTTTGAAAACTATGCAATTCAATGAATGATTTGTCCAGCCAGTATTTGATTGTGAGTTATTACAAGATTTGATGATAACTCTGTTTACAAACAGGAGAGAACAGATTTTCTTCTACAAAAACTCAAAGCCTGGTTTCCATTGAAGAGTTTCTGTTTTAAACTGTCCACTTCACACCAAGCTAAGCAATTAGGATTAAATATATTTAATTTTGTTTTCAATTGTATTTTTAATAAAATAAGGTAAAATCACTTACAAAGAGAAAAGACGCTTCTCTGCAGATCAAAATCAGAAGAGAAGCCATGTGCTAAGCAGACACATAACCTTGGTGATTCCAAATGAAACTGAAAGTGGCTGGGGATTCCACAAGGCTGAGTGATGGAGACCTCAATCTCCATAAGAGTGAGGAGAGGAACCCACCCTGTTACACCAGCAGGTCTGGACTGCTTGCTTTCTGTAAAAGGAGGCTAAAAACAACCCATGATGCTGTAAAGTGAAGCCTCTGGAAGGGAGAGGAAATAGCTACCCACACAGGACTATTCCTAACTGTGCAAGAGGCCAGGCATCCCAATGAGATGCAACCCTGAACGTGAGACTCCCTTTGGACAGTTGGAGACAACCACATACTATTGGACAATGAAAAGTGAGCACAGAGAGAGGAATAAAGAAGACCTCTATTCAATATAAGCATGATAACAAAACCTCCCCCACACAGTAGGAAAGCTAACACTAAGAAGGCCAGCAAAATCAATAAGGGGATGAATCTACTTCCAACAGCAAGCAAAAACTTAGAACAATCTTATAAGGACTTTAAAATAAGTTTTATTTAAGATGCTTAGAAGCAATTGCAAAAGTAGCATCCATTTTGAAATATATATATGTGAAACATGTCACTAAGGTCACAGAATCAGCCTGAGGAAAGGACCCACCGAATACTCCCCATCTGCTCAGTCCACCCCAGAGATGAGTCTGAGTCCTTTGTGGAAGTTGGTGGATAGCGATCTCCCTAAGCAGCACTTGACCCTGCACACAATGCCTTGTGGGACTCATAGGACAATCCTATGAGTTAAACCAAGAGAACAATACTAGGTGTATCCAGGTACTACAACTAGATAATATGCTCAGCTTCTACCAAAAGATTGGCAGTTCAAATCCACTAAGAGGGTCCTCAAAAGAAAGTCCTGGTAATCAACTTCTCAAAAATCAACCACTGAGTACATACACACAATGGAATATTATGCTACATTGAAAAATAACAAGGAAGCAGTAAACTACCGCATAACATGGATGAACCTTGAGGGCATTATGCTGAGTGAAGTTAGTCACAAAAAGAGAAATACTGCATAGGACCA
>NW_006408875.1:1955083-1955695 GCF_000296735.1 Chrysochloris asiatica | reverse complement strand
TGAGATGTTATTGTTGTCAAGTGCCATTGAGTCAGTTCCAACACTTAGCAACCCTGTATACAAAGAGCAGCTGGTGAGCTTGAACCACCGACCTGGCAGTTCAAAAGGCTTTGCAGTCTGGCATATTAACCCATAGCACCACACCTGGACTCCTTATACTGAGATAGATCCAATCAACTCCAGATTAAAATAACTGATTGGACTGACACATTGTACTGCACATTGGTGAATTAGAAGGTCTCTGAAGATGATACCCACAGAAATATAAGGGAATAAAATTTTATGTAGAAGGGAGGAAGATCCAAGATGGCAGACTAGACGTGTATGGTATGTAAACCCTCTACAACAAAGATTTGAGAAACCAAGTAAAATGGATACAGGTGACAATCCTGAAATCCGTTTCAAAGGAAAAGAAGAAGTACATCATACCTTAATGAAAATAAAACATTGAATGAAATAGAGAAGGAGGCATGTTGTTAGGAGTCAAGTTGGTTCTGACTCATAGTGATTGTATGCACAACAGAACAAAACACTGTCTGATCTTGAATCATCCTCACAATTGTTATTTTTTAGCTCATTGTTGCTTCCACAGTGTGAATCCATTTCATTAGG
>NW_006408875.1:1952539-1953482 GCF_000296735.1 Chrysochloris asiatica | reverse complement strand
TGCCACTTCTTTCAATGCACTTTGGACTTCCTCTCTGAGTATCATTGGCTCTTGTTCATATGGTATCTCTTGAAATGGTTGAACATTAACCATTTCCGTTTGGTATAATAACAGTAGTATGAGACATAAAGTTTCACCATCTTCACATCTGGCTATACTTATTCCAAGACATATTTGTTTTTCTTACAGATTGTGCTATTTTCAATACTATTCACCAAGACCATAATTCATTATCTTCCTTATTCATTGTCTGACTTTCACATTCACATACAGCAATTAAAAATACAATGACTGTGATAATTAAGGTTTTGTGTCAACCTGACTAGGTCACTGCTTTGCCAGTAAAGATGTAGTACTTCTCATTGATTAGATCTGCTATGAGCAGCCAGTCTATTGAAAGCATGTTTCTTCAGCAGTGTGAGCTGCTTCCAATATATTGGACACTCTAGCAAAGTTTGCTTGCTCTCTGCTGGGTCTGGATCTTGCTTCAGACTCATCCCAAAACCTCCGGTTTTTGGACTTGAGCCAGTGTCCTACTCTATTATCTGTCAATTCTGGGAGTCATAAGCAACCTGCCTTCTTACCTACTGTACCTGCCTATCTGCCTGCTATCTGACCTACCAGACTTGGTAACAGCCCTTGCTGAACTTGGTTTGTTAGCCCTGAAGCTACGTGAGTCAGAAATCTCCACCTTGATATCTGACCCATAAACTTTGGACTTGCTGACCTCTACAACTGTGAGAAGCATTTCCTTGATAAAAACGATAACAAAAAATTGCTTAGTTAGTTCTTCCCTTTTGGTTTTCTGACCTTTTTTAATACCTTGTCTTCTTGAGCTGCTCTTTGACATATTTCTTGTTTCTTATTAATGACATTGAGTAATTTCCAACTAACAGCGGCCCTGTACAGGGTTTCCAAGGAGCAGCTGGTAGCTTTGAACCTC
>NW_006408875.1:1949634-1952184 GCF_000296735.1 Chrysochloris asiatica | reverse complement strand
CCAGACTAAACAATAGCTTGTCAGGCACACTTAAGTCTTCAAAGTGACATCTTTGCTTTTAACCCTTTAAACAAGTCTTTTGTAGCAGATTTGTCTAATGCAATATAGTCTGATTTCTTGACTGCTGCTTCCATCAGGATGGCTCATCCAAACAAAATGAAATCTTTGAAAGCTTCAGTTTTTCTCCGTTTACCATGATGTTATTTATTGGTTCAGTTGTGAAAATTTTTGCTATCTTTGTATAGAGATGCAATCCTTATTAAAGTCTGATTTTCACCAGTAAGCATTTCAAGTCCTCTTCATGTTCAGCAAACAAGTTTGTGTCATATGCATATCATAGGTTGTTAATGAATTTTCCTCCAATTCTGATGTCACTGTCTTCATCAATAATCCACCTTCTCATATTATTTGCTCAGTATACAAATTGAATAAGTACAATGAAAGGATACAATTTTGGCACGCATCTTTCTTGATTTTAAAACACTCAATATCGGCTTACTCTGTCTGAACAGCTGCCTCTTGCTTTATGTACACGTTCTTCATGAGCAAAATTAAGTGTTCGGAATTCCCACTCTTTGCAATATTATCAATAGGTTGTTATGATCTACACAGCTAAATGTTTTTGCATATTGACTAAAAACCAAGTAAACATCTTTCTGGTATTCGCTGCTTTCAGCTAAGATCCATCTAGCATCAGCTGACTATCTTATCATCCCATGTCTTCTGAATGTGTTTTCAATTTCTTGTAGCTCCCTGTCAATGTACTGCTGCAATTGTTTTTGAATTATCTTCAGCAAAATTTTACTTGCAAGCCATAATAATGATATTACTCAATGACTTCATCATTTCATTGGGTTGTTTCCTTTGGAATGGACAATTATATGTATCTCTTCTGATCAGCTGACTGGGTGTTTGACTTCCAAAATTCTTGACATAGATGCATAAGTTTGTTGAAATATTTAAGTTTGTATCCCATCAGTTCCTGGAGCTTTGTTTTTCCCAATGTCTTGAGTGCAGGTTGAACTTCTTCCTTAAACACTATTACCTCTTTTTAAATGATTATTTTGTTGGGATTTTTTTTTTTCTCAAAAGCTTTTATTGTGAATTGAGTAAAAGTCTACAGGGCAGATCATCAGTTTTACATTCAATCAATCATCACAATGTTTACAATTTCCTCCATGCACCATTAGCTAACAGTATTTACTTCTATTCCTCCTCTCCCCCGCCCTTTTTTTAATGTACACAATACCACATTGAACAAATATATTCATTTAAATGTCCAAAGGGCACATTTTGTCAATCAGCCTCTTGGCCACAGGCACAATATCTTTCTCAGTCCATGGGCCTATAGTCCTCTGATGCTTTACCTCTCTATGCCATCACTTCTGCCATCATCTCTGTTGTCACCGATTTTCTAATTAGGATCCCTCATTCCTCTCAATCTCTTCCCTCTTGTTAGTCCTAGGGTCCTCTGTTCCTGAAATGACATATTAACTTTTCCCCACTTTTGGTTACACCTCATCTATATTTACAATTATAATAATCACCATTAGTCCTGGTAACGATTACTCACAACTGAATCATAAAATCTTATCCCCATTATCACCAGAACCATCTGGTCAAGAGAAAAACTATTAAGTAGGGATTCTATCTTTCCCCCATCTTTCTGACCCTAACCACTTTCATGAAGGTTTGTAAACGAGTCACTTCATTCCTTTATAGCCTCCCAATTTTGATAGCTGAAGTCTAAGTTGCCCTTACATATTAGCTCTTAAAATAGCTAAACGTGAACCAATTCTTTTTGGTACAATGACTCTGCATTCCTTCCATATTCTTTTTTTTCCATGTTCTTTATTTCAGATAATGTTACATTTCTTCATTACCTGGCAACAGGTGACCCTTGACATACCCTGCATATTGTATTGGTGTTTCCTACAGAATTCAGTATTCTGTCAATAGACTATTTCAATATTGCAACCAGGGCTTGAATTCTTTCTTCAATTCTTTCTTGAGAAAGAACTTGAGAAATGCTGAAAATGTTTTACCCTTTTGGTTTTCTGACTATGTTGTTGTTGTTATTGTTAGGTGCCATGGAGTCGGTACCGACTCATAGTGACCTTATGCACAGCAGAATGAAACACTGACCGATCCTGGGCCAACCTCACTACTGTTGCCACACTTGAGCCCATTGATGCTGCCGCTTTGCCTATAGTCATTGTATATTTCAATTTAAAACCTCTTCTTCTTGAGTTTCCCTTTGACATTTCTGATCAGCTGTTTGGTGTCATCATAGCTTCCTGCTGCTTTAGCTTCTTTACATTCAAGAGTAAGTTTCAGAGTCTCCTCTGACATCTATTTTGATCTTTTCTTTATTTTCTCTCTTTTTAATGGCATTGTGCTTTCTTCGTGTATGATACTCTTGATGTCACTCTACAGCTCCTCTGGTCTTTGGTCATTAATGTCTAATGCATGACATCTGCTCTTGAGAAGATCTTTAAGTTCAAGTGGAATATGGTGGTGGTGGTGCTTATGTGCCGTGGAGTCAGTTAA
>NW_006408875.1:1942166-1948874 GCF_000296735.1 Chrysochloris asiatica | reverse complement strand
CTGTATCATTGTCCAATTCAAAATAGCTCATGCCTGTCCATTTCAGTTCACTAGTACCTAGGCTATCAATGTTTATTAATTTCATTTTTTATGACTTCCAATTCTCCTTGGTTCATACTCTGTACACTTTGTATTCTTATTATTAATGGACGTTTGCAGCTATTTTTCTCTCATTTTATCTTGTGCCCCACCAGAAAATTACAGAACTGAAAGCTTCACTCCATCCAAGTCATTAAAGTCAATTCTATGTTGAGGCAGCATCTCTTCCCTATTCATGTTTTAAGTGCCTTTCAAACTGAGGGCTCATCTTTAAAACTATATTACACGATGTTCCACTGCTTTTCATGAGCTTTTCAAAGGCTACTCTTTCAGAAGTTGTCTGCCTCTCCCTATTCCTAATTTGTCTTAGTCTGGAAGCTTCACTAAACCTCTCCACCTTGGGCTATCTTGCTGGTATTTAAAATACTGTTGACATAGTTTCCAACATAACAGTAATACACAAGGCGCCACAGTATGACAAACTGACTACAAGTGGAAAGAAGATGGCATATGAACCAGTAAACTACCAGTTGGCACAGTGTAGCAATTTTGAATCAGAGTAGGAAGTAGATAAACGATCTCACTAGCCAGGACCTACATCAATGTTCAGTGTTCAGAGAGGTGTTGTCTCCCCACTGCCTTGCATAACCTTCTGGTAACCAGAAGCTGATAATTCCCTTTCCCCCCAGCCAGTGTTGTGCCACCATTTTGTTGTTTATCTTTCTTCTTAGTTCCCACTTTTTATTCAGAGTTAAGTAAAGATTTATAGAATAGATTTTTTTTTTTAATGTTCTGTGCCTGGAAGTACCATCACCCATCTTCCACTCCCTTCCTGATTAGCAATACCCCTCCCTGGCTTGTGGTGCATGCTGTCACCTAGCCCTGTTTGGTAGTTAGTTCTTGTGCCAGTATCGTGCTACTTTTATAATTTTCCTTAGGGCTTCCCTCCACTACTTATCTGTCAGTTTGTCTTACTATGGTGGCTTGGGTGTTCCTGTGATTCTGACAGATATTCTACCAGTATTTTAAATACCAGGAGGGTAACCCATGGTGGACAGGTTTCAGTGGACCTGTCAGCCAAAGACAGACTAAGAAAAAGGAGAGGCTGGCTACTTCTGAATGTTTAACCACTGAAAATCTTACAAATAATAGTGAAACCATCAGATATACTGCCAGTAGATGAAAACATCAGAATAGCAGCAAAACATTGTCAGATATAGTGCCAGAAAGTGAATCACTCAGGGTGAAAAACACTCAAAATATGATTGGGGCAGAGCAGCCACCTCAATATAGAGTTGACCAAAATGGCACGAATGAAACAAAGCTTCCAGAACTTTCATTTCTTAATGGACAGCAACTTAAAATGAGAATAACTGCAAACATACACTAATAATGCTGTTGCTCTTGTTGTTAAGTGCTGTAGAGTTGGTTTCAACTCATAGTGACCCAGTGTAGGGTTTCCAAGGAGCAACTAGTAAGTTTGAACCACCAACCTTGTAGTTCAAACTGACCTTGCAGTCCTAAGCTTATTCTACAGTGTCTTACCAGAAGTACACTAAAATGTATGAATCAAGGAAAATTGGAAGTCAACAAATTGTTTCTCCTCATTTTGCTAACTCAAAATGAGAAGAAACAGCTGCAAATATCCATTAATAATCAGAACATGAAATGTACAAAGAATAAATCTAGGAAAATCAGAAATTGTCAAAAAAATAAAATGGAATGCATAAAAATATATATCTAAGCTAGCATGTGTCTATCCTTTAGCCAGTGAATTACTCTTCCCTACTTCCCACCCCTGGTAACCATCAAAGAATGCTTCTTTTAGTATGGAAACCTTATCGTAAGCGACCCTGTATAGGGTTTCTGAGGAGTGGCTGGTGAACTTGAACCTTGTGGTTCAAATTGACCTTGCAGTCCAACGCATTGAGTCACAGTGCCCCACCAGGACTCCATCCTAGGCAGTAGTGAGTCAAATGGACAAGTATTAGCCATTTTCAATCCAACAATCACATGGTTTACTATGCCTGAAATGACAAATTTAAGAGGAATAGCATCACATTTTTCATCAAAAGGAGCATTTCAAGATCTATCATAAAATACAATGCTGTCTGTGATAGGATAATATCCATACTCCTACAAGGAAGACCAGTTAATACCACTATTATTCAAATGTATACACCAATTACCAAGTCAATGATGCTGAAACTGAAGAATTCTACCTTTTTTTTTTAACTTTCTATCGTGAATTGAGTGACAGTTTATGACATGATCATTACTTTTGAATTCCACAAGTCATACACTTTGTTTCTTAATGATTGCAATCCCCTCCATGCAAAAACAGTTAACCCATTTCCTCCTGTGGTTCCTATTTCTATCCACGTACCTTCCTATCCCTTCTTCCTTAAGAATATGTTGCCCTTTTGATTTTGAATGCTTGACCATTCCATGATGAGTATACCTTACTAGTGTTGTTAACCACCACCACCCCATCCATATATCTATCGCCTGCTTAGCTGAAAATTGAACCTTGAGGATAAATTCCTTTCCATAACTAAAAGGTGGTTGAGGGCCATAGATTTTACCAACTTCTTCAGGCTGAAATTAATAAAATATACAATCAAGGTACACTGATCATTACTGGTGATTGCAATGCTAAGATTGGAAACAGAGAGGAAGGAACAGCAGTTAGAAAATATGGTGTAGGTGATTGAAATGATGCTTGAGATGACATGATAGAATTTTGTAAGACCAATGGCTTATTCACTGCAAATACCTTTTTAAAACAACATAAAAAGTGACTACACACATGGGCCTCATCAGATGGAATACACAGGAAATCAAATTGGCTATGTTTTGGGGAAAGATGGTAGAAAAGCTCAATATAATCAGCCAAAACAAGGCCAGTAGCAGACTGTGGAACAGACCATCAATTGTTCATATGCAAGATCAGATTGAAGCTGAAGAAAATTAAAACAAGTCCACATTAGCTAAACTATGACCTGGAATCTATCACATCTGAGTTTAGAGATCATCTCAAGAACAGATTTGATGCATTACACATTAATGACTGACAATCAGATGAGTTGTGGTATGACATCAAGAACATCATATCCAAAGAAAGTAAAAGGTAATTACAAAGACAGGAAAGAAAGTAAAGACAAAAATGGATGTCAGAAGAGACTCTGAAACTTGCTCTTGAGTGTAGAAAATCTGAAGTAACTGGAAGAAATGATGAAGTCATAGAGTTGAACAGAAAATTTCAAAGGGTAACTCAAGAAGACTGACAAATATAATGAAGTATGCAAAGAATGGGTATTCTAGAAACTTGTGTTCATAAGGAACTTGTACCTAGACCAAGAGATTGTTGTTCAGGCAGAATAAGTGGATACTGTATGGTTTAAAATCATGAAAGGTGTGTGCCAGGCTTGTATCCTTTCACCATACATAGTCAATCAGTATTATTGTTGCGGTTGTTAAGTGCCATCAAGTCAATTCCAACTCAAAGTGACCCTATATATGGTTTCTAAGGAGAAGTTGGTGA
Source organism: Chrysochloris asiatica (assembly GCF_000296735.1). Classification (NCBI taxonomy): domain Eukaryota; kingdom Metazoa; phylum Chordata; class Mammalia; order Afrosoricida; family Chrysochloridae; genus Chrysochloris; species Chrysochloris asiatica. The sequence goes on along the minus strand of NW_006408875.1, from coordinate 1,945,291 downwards.
GTTTGAACCCCAAACTTGTAGTTCAAACTGATCTTGCAGTCCAGTGCTTATCCTACAGCACCATGTCAGAATTGTTCACCAAGAAAATAATATGAGAAGATGAATTATATGAAAGAGAACGTAGCCTCAAGTTTAGAGGAAGACTCATTAACAACCCGTAATAGGCAGATGAGACAATGATGCTTGCTGGAAATGAAGAGGGCTTAAATTACTTACTCATGTAGATCATAGATTGCAACCTTCAACATGAATTGCACCTCAATGTAAAGAAAACAAAAATCCTCACAACTGGACCAATAAATAATGCCATGACAAATGGACTGAAGCTGTCCAAGGCTTCATTTTATTGGGGTCCATATTTAATACTCATGGGAACACCAGCCAAGAAATTAAATAATGTATTGCATTAGGCAAGTCTACAGTAAAATACTTTTTTAAAATTTCAGAACAAAGATATCAGTTTAAGGGTTGAGGTGCACCTGACCCAAGTCATGATATTTTCATTCACCTCACATGCATGCCAAAATTGGACAATTAATAAGGAAGACAATACAACAATTGGTGCGTTTGCAGTATGGTGTTGGAGAGTAATATAAGAACAAACAAATCTGTGTTGGAAGAATTACAGCCAGAAGTTCTTTAGAAACCAGGATGGAAGACTTCATCTCTTATGCCTAGAACATGTTACCAAGAGGACCAGTCCTTGGAGGACATATGCTTGGTAAAGTAGAGGATCAGCGGAAAAGAGGAAGATCCTCCCAGTGAGATGGATTGACACAGTGGTGGCAGCAGTGAGCTCAAATGTAACAACAATTGTGAGGATGGCCCAGAATTGGTCAGTGTTCACTTGACTGTGCACAGGATAGCTATGAGTCAGAAATGACTCAACGACACCTAACAAGTCCTTCTCTCCCTCTCTCTTGACTTTCTCTTTTGTCTTTTCTATTTTTCTTCCTTTTCTCTTTTCCTCTTTTTATTCTTTTATCATGTTGAGTGGATGGTATCTCCTGTTAGTAGCACTCAGCTGGCTCTGTCTGTGGAAGGCATGTTATTGTCAAGTGCCCACTGGAGACTTGCTTGGCAACCATCACTTGAGCCAATACCATGCCACTCTTTCTCTCTTTTCCTTTTTGCTTAGTTCTTCTTTCTACGCCCTCCTTGCTTAACTTTTTGTTCTTATTTAGTTTTAATTATTATTCCTTCCTCCCTTTTAATCTTGAAACTGCATAGTGATTAATCACCTACCACCTGCACCACATTCACTATCACCCATCCCTGACCCTCCATGTTTGGAGATGAGTGGGCAATGTGATGTTGTTGTTGTTAAGTGCCGTCGAGTCGGTTCCGACCCATAGCGACCCTGATAGAGGACCACATTTATCACTGAAGTCCTGTTTGGCAGCTAGTACTTATACCAGAGTTTCCTCAGGAGAAACATGAGGCTTTCTGCTCCCGTAAAGATTTACAGCCTCGGAAACCCTGTACAGGGTTGCTATGAGTCGATACCGACTCCACAGCACATCATAACAACAACTTATACCAATAGACTGCCACTTTTGTTTCCTTCTTCTCGTTCTCTTTTTTTTTTAAGTTTTTATTGTGAATTGAGTGATAGTTTACATGAGAGAACACCAGCTTTACATTTATCCTCTTGTATTTCATTTCATTGCAATGATTATAATCCCATCCATGCATCATCATTCAACACCATTTGCTTCCATTCCCTCTGTAATTTTTTTCTTTTTTTTTTTTTTCCCCCTTTGGAATATACTGAAGCACTCAGAAATATATAACCATTCAAACAAACTAAGGGTATATATACCCTGCGTGCCATCCCCCCAGCCACACAGTCCCTCTTCCTCCTTGAGTCCACAGTCCCCAGCCTCTCCATCTCTCCACATCATCATCTCTGCTCCTCTGGCATTGCTGCTTTTCTGGATAGGGTTTACACTCACTCTTCTCTCTTCATGGTCCCAAGGTCCTCCACTCAAGGACTGCAAAATCAACCACTTCCCTTCTTTTTGTTATAAAATGTCTACCTTTACATTTGCAACATTCACAATCAGTCCTGACAGCAATTATTCGCTATTGAACCATAAGAGTCTTATCCCCATCTCCTGTCACCAGCCCCATCCAGAGAGGTTGGAAACCACTCAGTGAAGATTCTACCTTCCCCTGCACTCTCTGAAGTAGGCTCCATCTTGAAAGTTTGTAAGCCAGTCACTTCATGCCTTTGTAGGACCCTCATTTTAGTTAGCCAATGTCTAAGTTGCCCATCCCTGTCAACCCTTTTCTCTTTTATATAATTTTTCTTCTCTATTTTTCTTTTCTTTATTCCTTCTTAGATCTTTCCCTTTCTGGCTCCCCCCTCACTAACCTATTTCTCTCTTAGTTTTTTTTATTTTTTCTATTTTCCCCAGCAGTTAGGATCCAGCACAGAAACCCAAACATGCTCACCACATGTGCCAACAGCCACACACACCCCCACATTTGAGTGTCACTACTGACCCCAGTGGCACTGAATAAATGACAGATGGCAGGAAAAATACATCCAGACTTCCCTCAACTGCTCTGTGTGACCAGCAATCAGAGACTCACACACACTTCCATACCTATTAAAGCCACCCAGAGACAGGTGATATGTGCCTCACTGATGCCAAGGTAACTATAAGAATAGGACTGTCTAGATATATTCAAACAAAACAAAAAATAAGGGCAATGTAAACCAAGATACAATTGACATGTTAATACAATCTCCACAATGTCTCAAAAAAAAAAAAAAACAGAAAACTTCAAATCACACATATACCTATACAACACAGAGCAGGATGGCTCAAATAAGTGACTAAAATACAAGTCCATTAAATTTATCACAGAAAGAAATGTTACTGAAACTACTGATAAGGAATTTAAATGATATACACTCAGGGCTTTTCAGCAAATTAAGAACGATATTTAGGAAAACAAAGACAACACCATGTAACTCAAAGACAAAATCAAGGAAAATGTAGACAAAATTCTTGAAATTCAAGAAAACAACATAAAAGCCAAGGAGACATCAAGGCAAGTGGCTGGGTCCCCTCAGGGCAAACCCTCTTTCAAGACTAAGACTCAAGGGGAATACA
>NW_006408875.1:1918003-1941491 GCF_000296735.1 Chrysochloris asiatica | reverse complement strand
TTTTGTAACAAAAGGAGGGGAGTAGTTGACTTTATAGTCCAGGAGTGGAGGTCCCTGGGGCCATCAAGGGAGAAGAGCAGAGTACAGGATCAGACCCAAAGAAACAGTGACGCCAGAGAGGGAGGCAGAGAAGATGATGTGGGGAGATGGAGTGACTGGGAACTCTAGACCAAGAGAGGGAGATGGGCTTTGTGCTGACAACTGAGGAGTAGGCTTTCGGGGTATGCCCTTTGGTTGTTTGATGATGCATGATTATAATCATGGCAATGAAATGATATACATTAGGATGGATGTAAAGCTAATGTTCTCCCATGTAAATGATCACATAATTCACAATGAAACATTAAAAAAACCAAACATAAGCACAAATACACAAACAAAAAGGACAATTAGCAATCATACAAAAATATCAAATAGAAATCCAGAAGATTAGTACTAAAATTTCAGAAAAATTAGAATAACAAAGGAATAGCACTGAATCAGTAAAAAAGAGAATTAGAAAAATTGAAGACAAATCTCATAATGCTAATCTGTTACAGGAATAATCAGAAAAATGATAAAAAAGAAAGAAAGCCTAAGCATTATGTGTTAACACCCTCAAGCGGAAAGTATAGTATATTTGTGATCAGAATCCCAGAACAGGAAGAGACCAAAAATAACAAAACAATAAAAACACCAAGAAAACAGTCCAAGATTTGTTGGGAGAAAATGTCCCTATCTCATGAAAGATAAGATATACATTCAAGAAGTTCAATGAACCCCAAATAGGATTGACACCATAAGAAGAAGACCAAGACCTATCAGAATCACTCTTTCCAAAACCAAAGACAAAGAATCTTGAAAGCCACTCAGGAAAGCTAAGTTACCTGTAAAGGAAAACCAGTACAGTAACTGGGGTCTGGTGCACCTAGGTTCTCAAAATGATATATTTGCTCTTTGACACCTTTAAGTGGGTCCTTAACAGCACATTTGCCCAATGCAAATGTCAATTTCTAAATTCCTGCTTCCATGAGCATTGATTATGGATCCAAGTAAAATTAAATAAAACTCTAATCTTTTCTCCATTTATCATGATTTTTTTTTATTGGTCCAATTGTATTTTTGTTTCCTTTATATTGAATTGCAATCCATACTGAAGGCTGTATTCTTTGATCTTCATCAGTTAGTGCTTCAAGTCCTTTTCACTTTTAGCAAGCAAGATTGTGTCATCTGTATTTCACAGGTGGCTAATGAGCCATCCTCCAGTCATGATGCCAAGTTCTTCTTATAGTCCAGTTTCTCAAATTATTTGCTCAGTATCCACATTGAGTAACTATGGTGAAAGGAAACAACTGGAAGCAGACCTTCCCTAATTTCAAACCATTCATTATCTTCTTACAGTATTTGAATGACTGTCTCTTAGTCTATGTACAGGTTCCTCATGAACACAATGTAGTGTTCTGGAATTCCTGTTCTTTGAAATGTTACCAATAGTTCATTATGATCCACACAATTCACATGCCTTTGCATGTGTAAAGCACCAGTAACCATCTTTCTGTTATTCTCTGCTTTCAGCCAAGATTCATGGGATGTCATGCCATATCCTCTTTTGAATCTGGTTTGAACTTTCAGCAGTTTCCTATTGATGTACTGCTGCAATTATTTTTGAACTGCCTTCAGAAAAATTTACTTACTTGTGATATTAATGATATTGTTCAATAATTCCCACATTCTAGAACTAAACAGGAAGTGCACTGAACTGTGAACCACATGGTCAGTGATTTGAGCTCACTCATTGCATTGTGGGAGAAAGATGATACTTTCTGCTCCCATAAGGATTTACATATTTAGAAACCCTATAGCAGGTCACTGAGTTGGAACCAACCAGAAGGCACTTAACAATTTAACAGAACCAAAAAATACAAAATTCTCTACATTCAAAGGCAAACAAAAGGAATAAAAAACAAATCCATGAGAGGTGGAGCTTGATGGTGGATAGGGTAGAGGTGCAGTGAAGATCTCCATCAACAAAAAAAGCCTCACAACTAAAAGAAGTCCAGGCCCAGAGGGGTTCACTGGTGAATTCTACCAAACATTCAGGGAAGAGCTGTCACCAATTCTATTCAAATAATTCCAGAGGATAGAAGAGAATGGAAAACTTCCTAATGACATTTTATGAAGCAAACATAACCCTCATACCCAATAAAACAGGGAAGGACAACACTAGGAAGGAAAATTATAGACCAATATCCCTCATGAACATAGATGCAAAAAGATAATACATCATGATCAAGTGGGATTCATATCAGGGATGCAGTGATGGCTCAACATTAGAAAAACAATCAACGTTATCCACCATATAAATAAAAAAAAAGAACCACATGATCATATCAATTGATACAGAAAAGGCATTTGACAAAATACAACACCATTCCTGATAAAACGGCTCAACAAAGTAGGAATCGAAGGGAAATTAACATAATTAAGAGCATATATACGAAACCGACATTACTCTCAATGGAGAGAAACTGAAAGCCTTCCCTCTGTGAACAGGAAACAGACAAATATGCCCTTTGTCAAAACTCCTATTCAACATATGTTCTGGAAGTCTTATCAAGATCTATACGACAAGACAAGGAAATTAAAGGCATCCAAATTGGAAAAGAGGAAGTAAAACCCTCTCTATTTGCAGATGATATGATCCTATACATAGAAAATCCCAAAGACTCTGTAAAAGAGCACACCAGACCAGACCTCTTTGGAAGATTCAGCAAAGTGGCAGGGTATAAGATCAACATACAAAAATCAGTTGGATTTCTCTACACCAATCAATAATGACAGCGCACTGAAAAGGACATTAGGAAAGCAATACCATTTACAATAGCCACCCAAAGGTGAAATATCTAGTAATAAATGTAACCATAGAAACAAAGGGATTTACACAAAGAAAACTACAAAACACTATAAGAAGCTAAAAGAGACCTACAAAAATGGAAGAACGTACAATGGAAGACGTAACATTGTGAAAATATCAATACTGCTCAAAGCAATTTACACATATAATGCAACCCCAATCCAGACTCCAAGGACATTCTTCAAACAAATGGAAAAAACTATTACAAACTTTATATGGAAAGGAAAGTGACACAGGATAAGCAAAGCACTGCTTAAGAAGAAGCATAAGGTTGAAGACCTCTCACTCCCCAACTTCAAAATTATTACACAGCTATAGTGGTCAAACTGACTCCATGACACATAACAACAACAGTTTGGTACTGGTACAATGAAAGATACATTGATCAATGGAACAGAATCAAGAATCCAGAAATTACCCCATCCACATACAGCCAACTGATTTTCAATAAAGTGCCTAAATATGTTGCATGGGGAGGTGATAGTCTCTTCAACAGATGGTGCTGGCAGAACTGGAAAGTGATATGCAAAAGATTGAAAAAAGACATTTATCTCACGCCTTATACAGAAACCAACTCAACATGGATTAAAGACCTAAATATGAATCCCAGAATTATGAAGGACATCAATGGAAAAATAGGAACAAATTTGAGGCATACACAGACTACATACAGGGCATACACAGACTACCAAACGTTCTGAAAACTACACAAACTAAAGTAGACAAAATAGATGATTGAGACATACTAAAAATTAAAAACTTATGTGCATCAAAAGACTTCACCAGAAGAGTAAAAAGGGAACCCAAAGAATGGGGAAAAAAATATTTTACAATGACACATCAGACAAGGGACTCATTTCTAAAATATATAGGAAAATACAACACCTCTACAAGAAAAAGACAAATAACCCAATTAAACAATGGGAACAGGACATGAACAGACACTTCACAAAGGAGGAAATTCGGGCAGCCAACAAGCATATGAAGAAATATTCACGATCACTAGCCATTAGAGTGATGCAAATCAAAATAACAATGAGATATCATCTCACACCAGCAATAACAGCAAAGATCAAAAAAGTAGAGGACAATAAATGCTGGTGAGAATACAGAGAGACTGGGAGGCTCCTGCATTGCTGGTGGGATTGCAAAATGGTCCAACTACCCTGGAAAGCAATATGGCGTTTCCTTAGAAGGTTGGAAATAGAAATACCTTTTGATCCAGCAATTCATCTACTTGGTATTTACCCACAAGAAATATGAGCCATAACACATAACACACCAATGTTCATAGCAGCACTATTTACAATATCAAAAAGATGGAGACAGCCTAAGTGCCCACCAATTGAAGAATGGATAAACAAACTGTGGTACATACATGCAATGGAATTACAAGCAAGCTATAAGCCACAGCATAATATGGATAAACCTTGAGGACGTGATGCTGAGTGAGATTGCTGTCGTTGCTGCTAGGTGTCATCAAGTTGGTACTGACTCATAGCAACCTTATGCATAGGTTATGCAGAACAAAATACTGCATAGGACCAGTATTGTAAAAGAATAAGGAAAAGAGCCCATGCTAAAATGGAGGGAAAATAAAATTCTTTGCTGGTTACCTGGCTATAGGGGGTGGGGTCAGGGGAGGGAGGCAAAGGTCAGGGGAGGGAGGCAAATTTGGATACTGGGGACAGGGGCAATACACAAAAAGGGGGAGGGGAAAGGAAGCACAAGGCGGATGGGAGAACAGTTAGGCATGAGCTAAGTGGGATAGAGGTAAATAATGATGTGTGCGCAACCTTGGAACAACAGGGCTCTGGGATACAGAGATTGAGGCATGGTTTGAATGGGTTTGTTGTTGTTGTTAAGTGCTGTCGAGTTAGTTCCGACCCATAGTGACCCTGTACAGGGTTTCCGAGGCTGTAAATCTTTATGGGAGCAGAAAGCCTCAGCTTTCTCCTGCGGAGCGGCTGGTAGTTTTGAACTGCTGACCTTAAGGCTCGCGGGCCGATTCATAACCACTACACTACCAGAGCTCCTTGAATGGGTAAAAGGGGAGAAATAACATTAAGATGCTTAGCTGCCTTTTAAATCTCACCCGACCCCCTATATCCAGGTAGCCAGCAAAGAATTTTATTTCCCCCTTCTTTTAGCAAAGAATCCCTCCTCCCCTTTAGTATAGATTCTTTTCTTTGTCTTTTACAATAGTGGTCCTATGCAGTATAAATACACATTCAGACACACAACATGGAAAGTGTCCCATGTACAGACCTTTACTGGAAGAATAGCTAAATGATATACATCAACAAGAAAAATATACAAACACAGAGGGAACTTTGTAACGCAAAAAGTAATACAGCTAGCCCCTGGGTTGCAAACATCCAAGTTACAACTGGTAGTTTTGAATTTACCCAAATAGAGCCTGTTTCTGTAGTTGTTAAGTACCACTAAGTCAGTGCAGGCTCATAGCAACCTTGTATATGATTTCTGAGGAGCAGTTCATAGTTTTGAACTGCCAACTCTGTAGTTAGCAGTGTAATGCTTATCCTACAACACCACACCATATAACTTAGTGCCCTCCAAATTCATGAATGAGATTTCTAAAAAATCGCATTATGAACTTATACAGTGAAACAGATTTGATGTGTTTTAAACCATTATAATTTTTATCCTTAGAAATGATCAAATTGCTCCATCTTTAGACAGTAGGAATTTACTCAGCAGGCATTCTTAGTTTTTCTTATGAATCTCTACTAGTATTTAACAGTATTTGCTGCCTTGTATGTCAAAGAATTTCAGGTTCTTCAAGGGTATCTTCTGCCCTAAAGCTAGAACCAGCAATTCGCTGAGAAGCCCTGTTTTCTCTTATTGGTAAATGGTATTAGAGACCACCATCAGGACACTACAATATTCACTGCTGTGGCAGTGGTCATTACGTCTATGGCATTTTAACAGACAAAGAAAGGAAAACATTAAAGGTATATATCAGGAGTTCACACTAAAAATTCAAATTTAGTTACAGACTTTTACTGAACTTCACTCACCTCACATTTTTGTCACCTTTCAGCCACACCAAAAATCTAATTCTCCATATCAATAACACAATCCCTCATTTGATCTACCACCAATATGATTACTGAATACCAAGTGTTTTCAGTTCCTTTTATCTTTAGGGAATATTCCACTGAAGATGTTGAAGTACTGTGTTTTAACATTACTTAAAATAGTTCCTTTCTACATGGTTATGACAGCATTTTGATTTCATAAAGTTGGGTTTATTTGTTGCATTTTCCTGGAAATTTTGCTCAAGTTCAATTAGCTTTCATGCCATCTCATCTGTTGACTTTATGTATGTCTCATTTCTTTATTTTCTTTTACTTGTCTGATCCTGTATCACACAGATCTTGCTTGATAAACTGCACATGCTAAATAAACTGCTAGTCTCTTTCCTGATTATAAATAATTTTGGCTTCAGAATTCTGTGTAAGGCTTCTATCTGCTTGTCACTTTGCTTTGTTTGTGCGTTAGTTTATCCAGAAACATGGTTCTTTCCAAGTATTTCTAGTGTTTGCTAACAAGGGTAGATGCTCTGTCTTGCCTTGCCTGGCCTTCATATAATACAGGTGCTGGATTAATTAGATTTATCCCTTCTCTAGTGGAATAGCTAGCTTCAAGTCTCATGTTCATATCGCTGATTCCAAATCCCAGAGTCTAGGACAATTTCATTTCCTACTGCTCTGATAAACTAAAAGGGCTTAACCTTAAGGAAAATAATAAAATTCCTAGTGAATGTGAGAGTAAATTGGGGTTCTTGTTTGACCAAATGCAGTTATCAAATAACTGGAAATGATTACCCTTCCAAACGTTCCTGTTTTGAGGTCCACCTTTGCTCCATTCTTTCCCACACAGCTCCCAGGACACAGGCCCTCCGTGTGGTTGCAGAATGGAAGTTGTACACACTGAATGGAGCAGAAGGTCCCAGTAGAAGTGGGGAATGGTAGACAAGATCCTGATCCCTCAATAGAGGTCTGAGTGTTACCTGGGTAGGCCAGAATCTGTGTCTCTGGGCTATGGTCAGACAGTCTTATTCCCAAAGCAGCAGGCACCATCTTTTACAATAGTGTGTAAATCCCATGTCACCAAAGCAGCTGAGGATTCTGGAACCTATTGGGTATACTCAGATTATCAAAGGAAGAGTCTTCTGTTTTGATAAGAGAAGATAGGTCATTGGACAATATGTACCTGGGTAGTACTTCATCAGATCTATCCTTAGGGAAACATCCCAATATGTTGAGATGACTATTTCTCTCTTTTTAGAACTGTTTTTCTATTATTTCATTAATATTCAAATGAGAACTGTGAGAAAATATTTTAAGAGCTTGTTGCCTGGAGCCTTCTTAAAGTATAAGTCGTCTGTCTGTTAAATACTTTAATCCTCACAACAAACAAATGAGGCAAATATTAATTTCCTAAATTGTCACATATAGAAACTGTGACTTAGAGAAAATCTGGTCAAGGTCACATGGCTCTTAACTAACCAGAGTTTGATTTATAAAGCTCTTTCCAGTACTTCACCCAACCAAGAAGAAATCCCTGGCCGAGGAGGAAAGTTTTCCAGGGGAATGGAAGAAGCAGGATGAACTCGTGTTTACCTACTGTCTCTTCAGTCAGCTTTGAAATAAATCACTTCAATTCACATAGACCCCCTAAACCTGGTGTGGTGATACCTTAATGCACCGATTTCTACCCACCTATCTGGTCCCTTCAGCCCAGGTTCCTATGCTCTATGGCCTATTTCTCTTCCCATGATCAAATCAAAGGCCTCCCAATATCCATTCTGCCTCTAGCGCCCACTGTACCAAGCAGAATGAGAAACCTCAGCTCCTTTGCTCTCCAATAAGGCTTTCCTATAAGAAAGTCTCCCACTCCATACATTCAAGACACATGCCATAAACTTAATTTATTCCAATCTAAAGCTAGTTCATTTCTTCCTCTGGACCTCAGTTTCCCCATCTGTAAAATAAAAGGCACACCCACTGATTCTCTGGTAGGTGAGGTCCTTCCCAAGGGAAAATTTTAGGAGAAGGATGGATGGGCCACTTCAAGAGGAAGATACAAATAAGTCTAGGGGTTTTTGTGTCAGCTTTTGGAAAAATGAGCTCCACTTGCTCCTGCCCTATTGTTTTTCCAGGTACTTGAAAATTTTCCAGTTACTACAGCAAAATCTAGGTAAAATGCTTCATCGTCATCAAGATTCTGAGCATGTTCATCAAAGATTCCAATAGAAGAAAATAAATGTTGCCCACACATGAGGCTGCAGACTGATGAGCATCCTTCTATGGAAAAAATAATAATGACCGTACAATTAAGAAACAGTTTCCAGTTGACTTTGAGTGCATTCTGACTCAGGGCAATCCTATGTGTGTTGGAGTAGAACTGTTATCCACAGGGTTTTCAATGGCTGATTTTTCAGAAGGAGATCACAGGGATTTTTCCCCTCTGGATGAATGCCAATCTCTAGATTTTCAGTTAGTAACCAAGTTCATTGGTAAGGTGGAGTGTCAGAGAAAAAGAGGAAGACCCTCAGCAAGATGGATTGTCCAAGTGGCAGCATCAATGGACTCAAGCGTGCCAACAATAGTGAGGTTGGCCCAGGATCGGGCAGTGTTTCATTCTGCTATGCATAAGGTCGCTATGAGATGGTAGTGACTCATTGGCACCTAACAACAACAACCAAGTTCATTAATGCTAGTGGGGCCTCTACTTTTCTGTTTCTTCTTACTTGCTTCTGAATTAGACACATTCAATGTTCTGCAACTAAAATTCATGAGAACCTAAGTGTTCAGGGGATGCATATGCTGATACTCAGTAGAAAGCCTAAAGCTAATAGATGGCCAGACTGGCGCTCCGGTCACTTCTGTTGACTTCTCCATCTTGCCTCCCCCTTCCAGAATGCATGTTACCCTACCCCACTTTATCTCACCCTCCCACCCACCTTCATACCATACCTAACTCAAATCTCACAAGTGCAAAAAAAAAAATGTATAGCTTTAACTTTGTTTTGATCAGGCCTAATGAAAATGTTTTATATGAACTGCTATACATATTATTCCTCTTTGCAATTGGGCAGGTACCATCTGTTGAGATCCAGCAAGTTGAATCTATGTTCACTGCTCCTCCTCATCCTTCTACTGATCAATGCCTTGACCCCCTTGGCTCCCATGATGTGCTATAAGACAGGGCCATAAGGAACTACGGTACAGAGGGGCAGTAGCACAAAACTGAGACAATGTATTCAGAGAAGGATTTAATCAGAGAGATATGAAGAAAAAGAAAGAAAAGATGGCCTCTCTGCAATGGATCAGGGAAGACTTCACAGAGGAGATAGTTTTGATCTTGAAAGGATGAAATAACTATACTAGTTTTCTAGAGCTGCCCTGACAAAGTAACACAGAGTGGTTATCTTAGAAGAAATCTATTGTTTCTCAGTTTGGGAGGTCAAGAATTCAAATCTTCAAGATCAGAGTAGGAATTCAGGGTCTTAGCCAGGTTGTGCTGTTTCCAAAGACTTCAGGGGAAGATCCTTTCTTGTCTCACTCAGATTCAGGTAGCCACAAGTGTTCCTCACAGCTGCAGCATAAGTCCATCATCACATACTCATCTTCTGTCTGTGTCTCTTCTCATATTAAAGTCGTGTTAACTTAAATGATAATATTTTCAAGACACAATTTTAAAACAAGATCATGTTCTAAGAACCACAAGTTGAATTTCAAGGTATGCTTTTTGGGGGGAAACATGATTCAATCTATGACACTGACAGAAAGGAAAAGGGTTTTTTGGTACAAGGTAAAGAACAGAAAGGAAATAAGAAAGAGGGAGGGAGGGAAGGAGGAAAAGAAAGAAGGTACCGTATATATGAAAAGAACAAAGAAAAATCAATCAACTACTCTTGGGGCCACCAATGCTCCCCAGCATGCTTAAATAATCTACATTTATATGTTAGTGCTAATTCTCAAATTTTGACAAGCACCAAGCTCAGAAAGACATCAGAAGGGAGGCTTAAAAAGGGTGTGAATGACAGGTCACTTCATCTCCCAGGTGTTTTACATAAAGGAGCATTAACAGGGAGTGGAGAGAGTGAACAAAAAACTCAGAACAACTTGCAGGAGGCTGAACTCTGTTAAGACCCTGAAAGTGTAAGGGTGACCTTACAGTAGCCCAGGAGACTCTCATGGAAGCCAGTTTTGTATATCTTTGACAGACTAGTTTCAAATCCCGGAGGCCAGCATTTACCCCAGCTCCCAGGATAATCTAGCCTCTACCCAATTGTTTCTTCCACTTCAAGACAATAAGAAATCCTGGTACCTGCTTCCCTACTGAGGGTTGTGGGAACCTTGGGTTGACCAAGAGGACAAGAAGGAGCACAATATAACTAGGATCTCCGCCCTGGGTTCCACATGGCCCAAGTCAAGATGTTGGGCAGTCTGGGTTCTTTAATTGAGGTTCTAGGGAAGAATCTGTTTCTGCTCCTCATTCAGATTGAGAGATTCTAGTTCTTTGTCACTGTAGAATTCCTCCATAAAGTCCTGCTGGCTCCCAGCACCTGAAGTGAAGTACTTCCTTGTGTGCTCTCGGCTGTGTGTGTGTCTAGTGGCAGCACTGACACATCCCCTGGGCTGCAACACTTTATTGGAATGCCAATCTTTCCCACAAGTGGCATGATGAAGGCCCCATAGTTCCCACCCACACCTAAACATGAAAATGAGTTACTCTGATGAAGCCAGCTTTGGGAGAAATAAATGCTTGCCTAAGTCTCTGATACATAAAGTACATTGTTATACATATTTCACTTTCAAAGTCTCCTGAAAGAGAAGCTTTAGGATCATCCTTCCCATACCAGCTTTGTGTTGAAGCTGATCTCTTTCTTCTTCTTGTTGTCATCAAGTGCTGTTGAGTTGGTTCTGACTCACAGTGACCCTATGTGTCTATAGGGTTTCTAAGCCTATAAATCTTTGAAGAAGCAGAAACCTTCATCCTTCTTCCATGGACCAGCTGGTGAGCTCAAATTGCTGCTTTGTGGTTTCCATTCTGATGCTTATCCTATAGAGTCACCGCACTCCATAGATCTTAGAGTGTGATGAAGTAGATGATTAAACCTAGAATCCATGATTTTCTGTTTTCATCAACCTGCTAGGAGAAGGAGGAGGTACAGCATGGTCAATTCAAGCAGCAGAGTCTCTGTAACACATGTCTTGAGTGGAATAGGAGACAAAAGTTCCAATCTCCTCACCATAAACTTTTTTTAGGGTGTGGAACAAGTCAGTACTATTGTTATTAAATGCTGTAAAGGTGGTTTTGACTCATAATGATATTGTATAAGGTTTCTGAGAACAAGGGGCGTTGTGATTAGCAGTCCTGAGCTTATCCTTCAGTGCCACACCAGGACTCCATCAACATTCACTGTGAGTGAAACACTCTGCTTGCTAAATTCTAGGGAAAAGTATAATAATCAAAGTATCTAATAAATTTGTATATTATTCACTACCCATCAATTAATTTGAGTGACTTTCATGTTGCTATGATGTTAGAAGCTATACCACCAGTATTGCAAACATGAGCAGGGTAACCCATAGACAGGTTTCAGTGGAGTTTCCAGATTAAGGCAGGCTAAGAAGAAAGGTCTGATCATCTATTTCTGAAAATCAGACACTGAAAATCTGGTGGATCACAACATAATAGTGCACAACTTTCTTAAAACAAGAGGCATCAGTTGCTGGAGGAGGACATCATGTTTAGTGAAGTAAATGGCCAGTGAGGTGCCAATAGCCACAAAGATGGACTCAAATATACTAATGATCATGAGGTGGATACAGGATTGAGCAGTATCTCTCTCTGTTGTACATGAGTGGGTGTCTACTCAACAACAGCTAAAAACAACAGCAATATACATTTTATTTATCAGATTAGAAACACTTCCTCATATTGGTTCATCCAATCCTCATTACTTTCCTAACAAACAAACACAGACTACCATTTGACAGAAAACCAATGTCACAAAACGTTATAATGATCACGTTCCTGTAGTTAGGCAAAAGAAAAATGTGTGATTTAAAGTTTATCTCTCTCCCAGGAGGTAGTGGATTGGCAAATGAACAGTGTGCAACTGTGTCAGTGGAGTATGGATGATAACGAAAAAGCCATGAAGGCTGGGGGTCAGTAAGATTGACAACTGGGCCATCCCACTCAGTATCCTGTCTTCTCAGACCGCTGCATTTAAAAGGGTCCAAGAACTCAGTGTGCAGTCATGCATGGTAAGCATTGCAGCCACATCTGCACCAATTGTCCCCACTGACACCTCCCAGGATACACTGCCTCCTACATACACACAGTATTGCTCAATGGGAAAGAGCCACGAGGGTCTAGATTCAAATCCAGGATGCTGACTTTAAAACATGGGTGCAAGCTCTTCAACATATCACTGAAAGGTATTTCCTTTCTTTGAATTAGGACCAGTTGTGACTATTTCAATTAATAGTGGTGGTGGTGATTCTTGTACATCACTGAGTAGATTCTGACTCATAGCAACTCTGTATAGGGTTTAAATCTTTACAGTAGCAGAAACCCTCATCTTTTTCCCTTGGAGCAGCTGGTAAATTCAAACTGCACCCCAGCTCATAATCCATTATGCTATCAAGAATTCTTTCAACCAATAGTAGTAAGACATAATGCTAGGTGACTATCCAGGTCAGGAGAAGCCTAGATGTTCCTTCAGTCTCTCTCAGAGCCACCATTCTGGATAAATCCAAGCTACATGTAGAAACCTGGTGTGGCGCTGTAGGCTAATGCGTCAGACTACAAGTCATTTGAATTACAAGATCAGTGGTTCAAGCTCACCAACTGCTCTTGGAAACCCTATACAGGGTCACTATGGGCCAGAACCAACTCGACAGCACTTAACAACAACAACTTATAGAAACCATATATAAGACAACAGGCCTTCCAGAGACACCACCCCAGGTGCCAGGCATGTGAGTGGAGAAGTCCTCATATTACCCCAGCCCCCATTCAAGTCTCCTCCAATCATTAGAGCAGAAGCAAACTACAACTCTGTGCCCTAGCCAAAGGCCTGAACCCCACAATCTATGAGCATACTAAAATGGTTGTCCTTACATGTCACTAAGTTTGGGGATGGTTGGCAAAGAAAGTCAGAATATCTTGCCTTTGGGTACTGACTGTATGACTTTTGGGTAAATATTGGTCCTTTGTGAAGAACCCCTTCTATATAATAGTGACTTTTTTTTTTTTAATCATGGTTCACATGATGCTAATTGACATGTCACAATGTACACATGGGGCTGACGCATGTCAATATGAACTGCACAACAGAGGAGCTCAGTTGTCCTAGCCGGCACTCCACATCTTTCATCTGGTCAGACACCAGTGTTTTCCATCACCAAAGCTGCCCCACATTCACAGTCTGATCTTACCAATGATGGGGAGGGGCTTGTTGAGATAATCTTTGCTGAAGTCCACCTGGCCCCACAGAATCTCAGTATACAACATACACCACACTCATTGCAATCACGAAGTAAAAATTGTGGGGTTCCTTGACCAAGGAACATTAAATTCTGCTCAAGCAGTTGAGTGCATCTATGCACAAAGAATAAAGAGTTAAGCAGATAGTCACTTTTGTGGAACTGTGAATCTCTTCCCCTTTGGGGACCAACATGAAGGTAGTCCTTTCAAGACAACAGGAGGGTCCAAGTGTCCTGAGAGGTGATAATTAACTTCCTGTTCCTGCAGGTCTGGGACAAATGAGGGACAAAAAAAAGGCAGCTCCCTCACTTGGCATGATCAGATGGAACTCCAACACATGCACTAGAGAAGAATATGCTCACAATTCATTAATAAAGCACCAAAGCTCCCCACACACTTCTTACTCTTAAAAATAAAACTTAAACTTATCTAAATCAGAATGAATACCAATATCGTAGTGTCAACTTCAACTCATGGCACCATCATGCTGACAGAGTAGAACTGTACTCCATAGGATTTTCAATGATGAATTTTCAGGAATATATCCCCGACCTATCCTCCAAGGCATCTCTGGGTGGATTTGAACTTTTAATTTTCCTTCATTAGTCAAGCATGTTAACTACTTGCACCACCCAAATACTCTTCTAAGTCAATTATAACTAAGTAAAGGAACTTTTTTTCAAGACTGAAACAATAAAAAGATTGACGCCATTAACAAGATGGATTGGCACAGTGGCTGCAACAATGAGCTCAAACAATGTTACTCTCTAGAGCAGAGTCCTTTTTATGGTATTCAGAGTATATGGATCAAATATTGAATGTATCAATCAAATATTGAATGGGTCAAATATTGAAGCATCAAAAGAAGATGGAAAGAATAAACAGTCACTGTATCAAAAACAGTTGGTCGACATTCAATCATTTCAGAAAGTAACTTATGATCAAGAGCCAATGGTATTGAAGAAAGAAGGTTAAGGGGTACTGAAGACATTAGCTAAAAAACAAGACTCCAAGAAGTTACAGAACACATATTGAAATGTTTTTTATGCAGCACTAGTAGCACTCACTAGTCTGTACCAAAATATTTGAAAAACAGCTACCTGGCCAACCAACTTGAAGAAATCCATATTTGTGCTCATTCCAAAGAAAGATCACTCAATGGAACGTGGGAATCATCAGATAATATCATTAATATCAAATGCAAGTAAATTTCTGATGAAGATAACTCCAAAATGGTTGCAGCTGCACATCAAAAGGGAGATGCCAGAAATCCAAGCCAGATTCAGAAAAGGATGTGGAATGAGGGCTATCATTGTTGATATCAGATAAATCTTGGCTGAAAGCAGAAAATATTGCTAAGATGTTTATTTGTGTCTCATTTACAATGCAAAGGTATTCAACTGTATGGGTCATGACAAACTATTGATAGCATTGCATAGAATGGAAATTCTAGAACACTTAAATTGTGCTCTTGCAGAACCTTACATAGACCAAAAGCCTTGTTCAAACAGAACAATGGGATACTGTTCTTGTTGCTGATAAGTGCCATCGAGTCAGTTCCGACCCATAACAACACTGTATAGGGTTTCCAAGGATCAGCTGGTGAGCTTGAACTGCCAACCTTGAGGTTCAAACTGACTTTACAGTCCAGTGCATTAATGCACTGCACTACACCAGGGGATACTGCATGATTTAAAATCAGGAAAGCTGTGCACCAGGGTGATTCCCTTTTACCATAATTATTCAATCTGAATGATGCGTAAATAAACTAAGACACAACTGTATGAAGAAGAACGTGGCATCAGGATTGGATGAAGGCTCATTAACCACCTTTGATGTGCAGATGATACAACCTTGCTGGTTGAAAGTAAACAGTACTTGAAGCACTAACTGATGAAGATCAAAGAATACAGTCTTTAGTATGAATTGCAACTCAATGTAAAGAAAACAAAAAATCTTCACAGCAGGACCAATAAACATCATGATAAATGGAGAAATGATTGACATTGTCAAGGATTTCATTTTGCTTTGACCCACAAGCAATACTCATGGAAGAAACAGAGAAGTCAAACAATGTATGGCAAAAGAGCTCTTTAAAGTGTTAAAGAGCAAAGATGTCACTTTGAGGACTAAGGTGTCCAAGTCAGAGTATTTTCATTCAGTTCATATGCATGTAAATGCTAGGCAATGAATAAGGAATACTGGAGAAGAATTGATTCATTTGAATTATGGTGTTGGCAAACAATATTGACAGTACTATGGAGTATGATCAGGGTGCTCCTTAGAAGTGAGGATGGTGGGAATTCACCTCACGTACCAATTCCTGGAAAAGAACCATATTTTGCAGAGTGCTGATGAAAAAGAGGAAGAACCCCAATGAAAAATGCTGATGCACAACTTGTCTCAAACACAATTGTGAGGATGGCACAGGACTGGGCAGTGTTTTGTTTTGTTATGCATAGAGTCACTGTGAGTTAGAGATGACACAACAGCACCTAACTACAGAAACAGAAGCATGCAGCATAGATTATCACAGCAAGAGACCTGTAGTCAAGAGTGAGTTAGGGTTTCATGACCCATGAATAGAGGACAATGGTCCTGTATGAAGGTTTCCATGGGCAATTGCTGTCCTTTGTACTTCTGAAACTTACATGAGTGAGTACTCCGTACCTAGCACTCTACAGTCCTTCTCAGTGTATTTTAGAATGGAGACAATGTGGGATCTTATGGTACTTATATCAATGGGAGAAAGTGACAATGTCTCCAGCTTCATTGTGGGTAATTTATCATGCATTGACAGCTACAGCTGTGTGGCATTTACTGCAACACAATTCCAAAATGAAGTTTTTTAAATGTAACTTTAATCATATGGGAAATTTCTTAAAAGGGTTGTACAAAATGACTAATATAGACTAGCAACTATTTGGAAGCTTGTAGATTCCTGGAATGAATAGACTGTCACTACCATTCTATTGTGATGGTATCTGTGATGATTCAGAGAATCAAAGCTAAGAAACTTTCATTTAAAATGTGGATTGAGACTTCTGAGGGCATTTCCCAAGACCAAATACACTATTAACAACCCTCTCCTCTGTATTCTATCTTGCCCATCTCTCTTCTAAACTTTGAGTAAAGATCCTTATTTAATTCCTCTCTAGGTTTATAGCATTAATATCGCATGCAAGTAAAATATTGCTATAGAAATACAAAAACTGCCTACAACCAGAGGTTCAAGCCCAGAGGTTCAAGCTAGTTTCAGAAAAGGATGTGGAATGAGGGATATTACTGCTGATGTCAGATGGATGTTGACTGAAAGCAGAGAATATCAGAAAGATCTTTACCTGTGTTTTTATTGACTACGCAAAGGCTTTAAATTGTGTGCATCATGACAAGCTATGAACAGCATTGTAAAGTATGAGTATTCTGGAATGCTTAACTGTGCTCATGAGGAAACTGTACATAGACCAAGAGGCAACAGTTCAAACGAAACAAGGGAACAATGAATGGTTTAAAATTAGGAAATGTGTCAGGGCTGTATTATTTCACCATATGTATTCAATCTGTATGCTGAGCAAATAATCCAAGAAGCTAGATTATGTGAGGAAAAATATAGCATCAGTATTGGAGGAAAACTTATTAGCAACCTGCCATATGCAGATAATACAGCATTGTTTTCTGAAAGCAAAAGAGGACTTAGAATACTTACTGATGAAGATCAAAAACCACAGCCTTCAGTATGGGTTGCATCCCAATGTAAGGAAAACAAAAAGCCTCACCACTGGACCAATAAACAAAATCCTTATATATAAGTGGAGAAAATACTAAAGTTGTCAAAAACTTCATTTTGCCTGTATCAACCATCAACACTCATGAAAGCAGCAGTCAAGAAATTAAATGACTTATTGCATAAGGCAAATCTGCTGCACAAGACCTCTTTAAAGTGTTCAAGAGCAAAGATGTCAGTTTGAGAACTAAGATGCACCTGACTGAAAACATGGTATTTACAATAACCTCATATGCATGTGAAAGTTGGACAGTGATTTAGGAAGATTGTAGAAGAATTGATGCATTTGAGTTGTGGTGTTAGAGGAGAATATTGAATGTACTATGGACTGCCAAAAGAACAAACCAATCTGTGTTGGAAGAATTACAACCAGAATGTTCTTTGGAAGCAAGATGGCCAAATTTTGTCTCCCATACTTTGGATATTATGTCAGGAGTGACCAGTCCCTGGAGAAGGATATCATGTTTGATAAAGTGGAGGGTCAGAGAAAAGAGGAAGACCCCCAATAAGATGGATTAGCACAGTGGCAGCAGCAATGGGGTCAGGCTTAGCAACAATTATGAGGCTGGCACAGGACTGGGCAGTGTTTCTGTAGTGCATAGTGTCGCTATGAGTCAGTGCTGACTCGATGGCACCTAACAACAACATTTACAGTAGTACATAGCATACTGCTGTCATTGAGTCAACTCAGACTCAGGACATCCCATGTACAACAGAATGAAGTGTTGCCCAGTCGAACAATCTTCACCAGTATTGATATGTTAGAGACCGCTGTTAAGGCCACTGTGTATTTTCTGTGCCTTGCAACCCAGAGTGCTCATCTTCAGCACTATACCAGACAATAGTCTGTGTACCACAGGCTTTTCATTGGCTGATTTGTGGAAGTAGAACACTAGCCTTTCTTTCTAGTCTGTCAGTCTTGAAGTAACAATGAAACCTATCCACCATGTATGACCTTTCTGGTATTTGAAATACCAGTGACATAGGTTCCGGTATTCTTGCTGTTGTTGTGAGGTGCCATTGAGTCAGTTCTGACTCATAGCACCCCTATTCACAACAGAACTCAACACTGCCCAATCCATTGCCATCCTCACAGTTGTTATGTTTGAGTCTAATGTTGCTGCCACTGTTTTGATCCATCTTGTCAGGTGGTTTTCCTGTTTTTCACTGACCCTCAGCTTACCAACCATGATGAATTTCTCTAGAGATTGGTTCCTCTTGATAACATGCCTGAAGTAAGAGAAATGAAGTATTATAGCAACCTTAACCTACAAGTCTACAAAGTATGATAAAGTGAGAAATTATTAAGATCTTAAAAAGCAGTTATCAAATTGAAGTTGTTGTTGTTGCTGTTGTTGTTAAGTGCCGTCAAGTCAATTCCAACCCATAGTGACCCTGTACAGAGTTTAGGAGGCTGTAAACATTTACGGGAGCAGAAAGCCTCATCTTTCTCCCGCAGAGCAGCTGGTAGTTTTGAACTGCTGACCTTGTGGTTCACAGCCTGATTCGTAACCACTATGCTACCAGAGCTCCTTATCAAACTGAAGTACATTGAAGTAGATCCTGGTAATGGACCTGCTCTAGCTAGATCCACAGGAACTTCCTAATAACTCTAGTGGTTCCAGGAGGAGCTGCAATTCGGGGACATGAAAACCTTAACCAACAGCAGAGTACAAAATCTCTGGAAGGGTCCAGCTAAGAGCCAGGTGCAGGCAGCAGTAGACAGAGACACCACACACACACAAACACACACACACACTAGCTACCTATGTGACTCAACTATGTGGTCTCATGATATAGCACATCAGTGTCTCTATCTCACAAATGGGAATATAAATATCTCTTTCATCCTATAAAACTCTACCAAAGACAACATCATATAGACTTCTGAGCATTAGACAGAAACTTAGAAATCACAGGTTTTACTCCAAGCCCTGCTTCTACTTGGAAAAAAAAAATTGATAGAGCTCTCTGAGCCACTATTTTCTCCCAAGCAAAGGGAGGGATTTGAATTAAATTAGCTTTAGGACCCCTTCCTATCCTACTTTCCTATGATCTACAAATATGGAGGAGTCCTCGTATGGCACTGCAGGATAATGCACTGGACATAGTGAATTATGAAGAATTCAAACCATGTTAAGAATTGGCTTGAAGCATAAGGTCAATGGTTTGTACTCACCAGCCACTCTTTGGAAACCCTATACAGGGTCATTATGAATTGGAATCAAATTCATAGCACTTAACAACTTAACAGATATAGAAGATGTACCTAATTTGAAGTGTTCTTAGTGTGATGTTTTTACAAATAAAAGTTGTTTTTACAGGTATTACAATAACTCTTCCTATTTAGCAGGAGAAAGGTGAGGCTTTCTGTAAAGATTTACAGCCTCAGAAACCCTGTACAGGGTCGCTATGAGTTGGAACCGACTCCACGGCACATAACAACAATAACAACAACATTTAGCACCTCAAAGAAAACACACCAGGATTTACAAAAAGATCTATTTCAGTAATCAGTTTACAGTACAATAGATCATTTTATATGAACTTTCTTGACATGGTCTTGTAATTTCCATCAAATGACCAGGTTGGAGTAAGGGTTTGATCAGTTTTGCCACCCTGCAAGGCTAAAATGAGCCATCCCAAAGGCAGAAAGTGGGGCTAGGAGTGGAGCCCATTCTTTGGACCAAGATCCCTGTGCTAAGAACTTCTTAGACCCAAGAGACAGAGAGAGATCTGTAACACTGCAGATGGTGCAAGACCAGGAGAAATAGTAGGAAAGAAACAACAACATCAGAGGCAACTGAACCGTAGACCAGCAGAAGATGGTGTAGTGGACTTGCTAGTCCAAGGGACAATGCAGCTGAGTGCCTTGGGGCAGGAGGCTTATTGGTGAGTGGGGTACTTCCAGATACTAGATAGAGCTATATTTGCTAAAGCTAGATAGCCAAGCACCTTCAGGCCAAGGCTTACTGGCAGAATGGGGTACCTCTGAGCATTTACTGGTGGAGCTAAAGAGCTTTGTAACATTTGCCTAAGCAGGGTAGAGTCCAGGCAGGTCCAAGAGTCCTGAACAGTCAAGGGCCAAATGGATGAGGGCCAGAAAAAGGTCTGCCTGAAGGCACATCCAAGAAACTTCCCTGGCCATAGACTGTATCCTGAATGCTTCTGATTTTGAATTGCTGTCTGTTACTTTCTTAATAAACCCCATAATCATAAGTATTATCTGTGAGTTGTATATAAATTGCAATGAATTATCAAACCCAGCAAAAACAGAGTGCCATGGTGGCATGACTGGTGTCAAAATTGGTAAAATGTTTGCAGAAAGGAGGCCTGTCTGACCTCATGTCATAAGAATCAGCTTTTGGCTGATGCTGACGGTGATTCTCTCTTCCCCTTCTGAAGTTAGAGGGGGTCAGAAGTCCCGACAATGCTTCCATTTTACAGAGTTAGAAATAATTAAGTACTTTTTGTACTTTTGTAATGCTGAAAAGTATCATTTTATATCTGCAAAATGCAAGTGCTTTAAGAGACTGAAACAGATTGTTGTTCCTTGGAGTCTACTACATGTGTTAAATTATTATTCTGATTATCACACTATGATTATAATTCCATTTAGCACCAAAGATTGTATTTGCTAAGTAGTTTGAGATAATTTATTACTTATGCACTCAATGGTTCTTATCCAGCAGAGGGGCAAAAGTTAAGGATAAAATGTAAGCCTTTAGTCTAAATAGATTTAATTTTTAATGCTCAAAGCTGAACCTTATTCTTCTTGAGCAGAGCTGATGTTGTTTAAGTCCTTTTGTTACTATATCCCGAGCTAATAATTCCTTAATTGCTTCTTAGATGGAAATATTAATCATGAGGGAGACTTTAATAAGACCAAAGTTATGGTGCTCCTTATCCCCAAAGATTAATGGGAGGGGAAATGATCCTTCTTTTTCTAATACACAGCTTATTTTCCATTTGAATTATATTTAAGCTAATATGTCATCTATCCTCAGATATTCTTAACTCCCTGAGAAAAGAAGTCATATCTGATTCACTCTGGATTTGTCACACAGTCTTGATCCCCAAACTGATACCACCTAATTGCACACTAACACAATAATTTAAGGGAATTTTGGAAAGTGCCTTGACAGTTAAATCACTGCTTCCAACTGATTGTATAGTGGTTCTTCATTTGTTCATTGGCCAATAGGTTGGTTTGGGGAGAAAAGGGAGATTAAGAAAGTCAACCAATCAATAATGAATAGTAATTACATCTTGGCCACATCAAAGCTGTGTTATGCATGGAGATTCCAAATATAAGGTTCATGTCTCATGCCCTACAGCTACTCACAGTGGTGAAAAGATAGACTTGATAAAAGGGAAAATAACAAACTATTATCATTGTTGCTGTTAAATGCTGTCATGTTGGTTCTGACTCATAGCCACCTTGTGTAAAGTTTCCAAGGAGGGGCTGGTGGTTAGCAGTCCAGTGTTTATTGTACAACATCAAACCAGGACTGTATAATCAATATAGGAAGGGTACGTCTGCCTACAGGTAGTACCTTGAGTGCTCCTGTTAGTTGAGCAAGTATGGGAAACCTACACCCACCTCCTAACCTCCTAGTGTACTGGTGTAAGAAATTGCTTTGTAGATCTCTCTGGTTTGCAGTCACTTGAGACTTCTGATGTAAAACACTGTCCACTGAGGAGAAAGGGAGTCCGTTTGCATAATTCATGTCAACTGGTTCTTTTTGAAAGATTGAAAATGTCAGAATGGAATCCTCTGTGATACATGAATTTGGGGGAAAATATCTGTTGAGGTAGAACAGATAACTTCAGCCAAGCCCAAGTAATGGAGAAAGGCAAGGAAGATACAGGAATAAAACTGTCTTAAGGAAAATGGGACTCTAGGCTGGTGTCACAGGCTTTATAAAAGAACCTTGTTTTTTCCTTGCTAAAGGAAAATCCAGATGCTAGAAGCTTTCTTTGAGTCCCTGGAGTTCGCTCAGAGGCACCTGGGATGAAAGACCTGGTAATTTAAGGCCAAAAACATAAGCTACTAGAATAAACAAGATGGCTGATTGGGTGGAAGTGCAGTAAGGAGCTCCATCAGCAAAAACACAGAATACAGGACCAAGCAGTCTCAGGGGATGGTCCCAGAACTTTGAACCACATATAAAGGAACATTTATAAGGTTGGAAGGCTTACGGTTAGGGGAATTTGTAGCAGAAGCAAGAAATCCATTGCTTTCTACTTCAAGATGCTCAGCTGCTCTAGGAGCCACCATCTTGGAAGAGACCAAGCAGGGGAAGGATCAGAGCAGACATGGATGCCTGACAGAACTGCAGAGATAAAAGTGTGGACATTCTTTGCTTTTGGTATCTGTTGATTGGTTGCTTGCTATCTGTGCACCTCCATTCTGGTGACTATAGGGGTGCCTGTGCTAGTGGACACCCCAGCCCCACCCTCAGAGGATTCTACTATGCATGCACACAGATCTCCTCAAAATTTAAAGAGACAGTTTCCACTTAAAACCATATGGCCACAGCCATCCCTGGACTGTTTATAACTAGAAAAAAGGTCTGAATGGGGATTGTGGAGCAAGACAAGCAGACAAAAAAGAAAATAGGCTGAAAATTAAATCTTAAATTATGTCACAATGACCAACAGTGGCATCTTGAAATTTCTTAAGAAGAAGAGTGTAAAAGGAAACCCATTTCCTGATCACATCTACCTAGAGGCAATCAGAAAGCATAAAAATACCAAAATACATACCCATCTAAGTATTAAGGCCACAGAAAACCCCTGGATATGCAAAAAAAAAACAGAAGCAGACGACCATGTATGTACATGTCCAGAAATGAGATAAAGTGACTGAGGCAAATGAACTGGAAGGAGACATACACTCCATACTGGAAGATGGGCAGGTTTTGGGAATGCCGGAGAAGGAATTCAGAAAAATGATTATAAAATGTATCAAAACATTGTATAATGGAGTTGGGAAATTAAGGAAGAAGTCAGGAAAGAACTACAGGAACAATCAAATAAGATAGATACCTCATTGGAAACAATTCAAAACCTACAGAAAGAGGTCAATAGAATATCAGAAATGGACAATGCACCGAAAGGGCAAAGGAGTAGAACTGAAGAGATAGAAGCCAGAACTAGTGAGCTAGAAGATAAATCTCTCAACACTACCAAGATATGAAAGCAAATACAAAAAAGGATAAAAAAAATCTGAAGAAGGCTTAAGATTCATGTTGGACAACATGAAGAGGAATAAC
>NW_006408875.1:1916523-1917518 GCF_000296735.1 Chrysochloris asiatica | reverse complement strand
AAATTATAAGAACAGAGAATCTGGGAGGTCAGTCTATGATCAAAACAACTACAATGTGAAAGAAGGTAAACACAGAGGAACAGAGATTCAGGTGGTGGGAAGGTCAGGTAGATTACTGGATAAAATATACTGTCTTAAATGGAGGATAGAATTAATGGAATATAAGGTAACCACAATGGGGTTGGGATGGGGGGTTTAGTTTTGGCATTGGGGAGGGCAATACAAGAAGGATGGAGGAGGCAGAAGAACGAGATAGATGGGGGAACACTGAGACATGTTTGCATGGCCTAGTGGGACAGAGGTAAATAGCAATGCATGCTCATCCTTAGAACAACAGAGCTCTGGGATACAGGAATCTAGGGATAGCTTGAAGAAGGTAAATAATACTAAAATCTTGACTGCCTTATGAATATTAGTTTCCCTTGCCTACTATTGTAAATAGACAATTGAGTGGGATAGAAAATAATGTTGGAAAACATGACCAGAGAAAACTTGTAAGGCCGTCTTCAGCCTATAACTGATTGTGATTGAAATGCCTAAAAAGGGTTCTACAACTTGCCCAGTGAAATAGGCCTCGTGCAAAGCCTTTATAGAGTATAGGACCTTAGGTGGAATCCTGAGTCCCATCCAGAACCTTATGAGGTAGGACATTCTCACTAGGAAGGACAAGCAGACTGGAACAGCTACAGTGACAGAAGATACATCTTCATGATGAACCTGACCTATATTCAGAGTGGTAGTTACTCTACCAACAGATAGAGAAAGAGTCTTCACATCAAGCATCAATGCTATCCCCTCTGTACACAAGATAGATAAGGACGGGCAACTTAGACATTGGCTACCTAAAATGAGGGGGCAATAAAGGCCGAAGTTACTGGTTTAAAAGTATGGGGGCAAAGAAATGGTCCCCACTGAATAGCTGTCATCTTGTCTAGATGGGTCTGGTGAAAAGAGATGAGGATAAGATTCGTAAGATTCAATAGTGAATAATTGTT
>NW_006408875.1:1909524-1915952 GCF_000296735.1 Chrysochloris asiatica | reverse complement strand
CAGCTATTGGATTCTCCCTCTCAGGAAGAAAGAAGAGTGAAGAAAACTGAAAATCCACTGGTCTAATGGACCACGTGAACATCAGTTTCCATGACCCTGAGATCAAAAGGAACAGATGGTGCCCGGCTATCACAACTAACTGCTCTGAAAGGGATCACATTAGAAGATCCTGAATACAGTGGGAGAAAATGTGGAACAAAACTCAAAATCATAAAAAAGACCAAGCTTATAAGCCAGATAGAAACTGGTGGAGCACTGAGACTATGACTCTAGAACTGAACTCACCCCCGTGGTTCCATTTACAGCCAGGCAATAGCTAGGTATATAGTGGGGACAGCATCTTCTAGTGAGGGATGCATTCCACAGAATGGTCAACCATTTGCCATCAACAGGACAGCATTTTTGCCTAAGATTAATATTCACAAGAATTGGAAGAGAGGAAGCATGGCAAGGGAAGCACAGGGAGGAAGTGGGTAAGTGATGCTACATTGAGGGGATTGTAATCACTGAGGTGGGATGAGTTGTAGGATTTAATGGATGTAAAACTGATGATCTGTTCTGTAAAAACTTCACTCAATTCACAATAAAAAGATTTTAAAAAAAAAAAACATAAGCTACTGAAAACTCCATGTAACACAGTTGTTCTCTGACACACACACACATGTTGTTGTGGGCTATTGAGTCTATTACAACTCATAGTGACCATGTACAGGGTTTCCCAAACTATAAATTTTTACAAGAACAGAAAACCTCATCTTTCTTCCACAGAGCAACTGGTGGATTCAAACCGCTGTCTCTGTGGTTAAAAGCCCAATGCATAACTCATTATGCCACCAGAGCTCTCTGAAACCCATGTTGTTGTTGTTGTTGTTGTTGTTAGGTGCTGTTGAGTCAGTTCTAACTCATAGTGACCCTATATAGAGTTTCCAAGGAGAGGCTGGTGGGTTTGGACCATCAACCTTGCAATTCAAACTGCCTTTGCAGTCGAGTGTATTATCCTGTAGCACCATACCAGGAGTCTGGCATGCCGTAAGTCACTATAATTCAAGATAAACTTGACAGTAATTGGTGGCAGAGGTTTCCCTTGGCCAAGACACCATAGTGTGTATGAAAGTACCAGGGGAAATGCTGCTCAAAGAGTGTTAACAAACAGGGTCAGCAACAGAGCATTTGTGACCTGTGAATAATTGATAAACATCAGAAAGACCCTGATACTGAAAGACAAAGGCACAGAGGGACTGTCCTGATGCCAATCCTCTCTCACCTTTGTATGAGGGGGAGATGGGTAGCACACACATACTAATTCTTAGGCAGAATTCACAGAACATAACTTTAAATGTTTCTTGACTAAATATGTCAAGAGGAAGCGTGATCTGCTCCTAAGCATAAGTTAGAGAAATAAGAAACTTGATAGGATATTTGTACTGTATGTTGCAGGAGCATCATGAAACACAGGAAGCACAGTTTAGGGAAATCTGGTTTAAAGAATTATCTACATGATATAATCAATGTGAATGTCAAGGCAAGGCTCTATATTGAAAAGAACAAGATAAAGAATAGGCAGACTGAGAAGAAAATAAAACACAGACAGGAGAGAAACTGTGTGTGTTTGTCAGCATATATGTATTCAAAAGTATTATCCAATTAAGTATAAAAAAAGGAAAGAATTTGTTAAAGTGTTGTGTTGGTTATGAATTTTGGGAAAATTAACTTTGATTTTCTCCTTAAACCATATACAAATAAATTTCTAAATGGATTTAAGAGCTCAAGCTGAGATATTAAATTGCAATTATATAAAAAGTAAGAGTAGAAAAATGAATATCATAAACCTAGAATATAAGAAATCAGAAAGAATAAATTATCAGATTTAATTATATACAATTACAGTTTTTGTATGTTGAGAGCAACCAAAATTAAAAGGCAGATGAGGAAAAGGAATACTGCAAATATCTTTGGAAAGAACAAGTAAGTAATGTTTTCACTCTGAAAACAAAGGATCATCAAGCTTTTAAAACGAAAACAAATAGCAGATTGAATAAGTAGAATATTTTCAAAAGAACAAGAAGTATTATTAACACCATTCTATTATATTTAGTATATCATTAAGTATCATTTAACAATGGTTACTGCTCAGAATTATGCTAATTCTGAGAAAAGGGACCCCATCTGCAAATATTAAAGACTCTTTTTAAGGTCTAATCAGAAGTAAACACAAGACAAAGGTAAACATAAATCACCTGGGTGAGGGAATTTATAAACACTATGATGAGTTTCCAAAGTTTTATCTCCATTTGGTGACCTATAGGGCACAGAGAACAAAAGAATCATTTCCTACAACCAGGATTGACAGCAGCAGCCATGCATCACATAGGCATGCAGGGTCCACAGAAAGCAGGGAGGGAACTGTTGCAGAAAGGAAAGTTTGCAGTCTCTGAGGCTCTTGGAGTATGACATTACAACCAGGGAAGTAGCCCCCAACCCACTTTTAATTATTCTTTGCTTCTAACTGGCAGTTCATGAGAGGTGCATGAGGTACTCAAGAAAAACTAGCATCTGAACACTTAAACCTATGCACAAAATGGAATTAAACTCTGCTTGGCTGGAGTCATTCACAGGCAAAAAGCCGTCAGATTTTGGGTTCTACAGCAGTGATACACAAACATATATTGGGACATTTTTGTAAAACCTATCTGATGATGGATAAGCTGCTGGTATTAGGTGTAGTTAAGTCAGTTCCAACTCATAGCGATCTTGTGCATAACAGAATGAAACATGCCCTTTACTGTACCATCCTCACAATTGCTATGTTTGAGCCCATCATTGCTGCCACTGTGACAATCCATCTCATTGGGAGACTTCCTCTTTTTCAGTGATGTGCCAAAGGACCAAGTATGATGTCCTTCCCCAGGGAATGGTCCCTCCTGACAATGTGTACAAAATATGAGAGACGAAGTCTCACCATCCTCTCTTCTCAGGAGCATTCTGGGGACTTCTTCCAAGACAGATTTGCGTGTTCTTCTGGCAGTTCATGGTATTTTCAATATTCTTTGCACACACCATAATTTAAATACATCAATATTCTTACCATCTTCCTTAGTCAATGCCTAATGTGTACATAATTATGAAGTGATTGAAAATACCATGGCTTGGGTCAGGCATTCTTTAGTCCTAAGATTGGCATATTTGTTCTTTAACATTTTAAAGAGTTATTTTACAGCAGATTTGCCTAATGCTATAAGTTATTTTATTTCTCGACTACTGCTTTCATTTTCAGAATAATTTTGTGTTGATTGTGAATCCAAGCAAAACGAAGTCTTTGACGACTTCAAACTTTTCTCTATTTGTCATGACGTTATTTATTGATCCAGTTGTGAGAATTTTCATTTTCTTTACATTGAGGTACAACCTATACTAAAGATTATAGTCTTTGATATTCATCAGTTAAGTATTTCAAGTCCTCTTCACTTTCAGCAAGTAAGATCGTGTCACCTGCATATTGTAAGCTGTTAAGGAGTCTGCATCCAATCTGATGCTGCAAAATTCATAAAAATCCAACTTCTTAGATTATTTGCTCACAGACTGAATAAATATGGTGAAAGGATACAACCCTGGAGCACAACTTACCTGACTTTAAACTATTAACCAGCTCTTGTTCTGTCTGAATGACTGTCTTTTAGTCTATGTACAGGTTCCTCAAGAGTGCAACTAAGTTCTGGAATACCCATTCTTCTCAATGTTATCCACAGTTTATGATCCACACAATCAAATGCCCTTCTGTAGTCAATAAAGCACAAGTAAACATTTTCTGGCATCCTCTGCTTTTAGCCAAGATCCATCTGACATCAGCAATAATATCCCTACAACACTGTTCTCTTCTAAATCTGGCTTGAATTTCTGGCTGCTCCCTGTCAATGTACTGTTGCAACTGTTTTTGAACTATCTTCAGCAAAATTTTACTTGCGTATAATATTAGTGATATGGCTCAAAAAAACCCACATTCCACTTTTTTTTTTGAATGGGCACAAATACGGATCTCTTCCAAGCAGTTGGCCAGGTAGTTGTCTTCCAAATTTCTTGGCATAGAAAAGTACACACCTCCAGTGTTGCAGCAGTTTGTTGAAACATTTCAATTTGTATTCCATCAATTCCTGGAGTTTTTGTTTTGTTTTGTTTTTTTGGTGTTTTTTTTGTTTTGTTTTGTTTTGTTTTGCCAGTGCAGCTTGGACTTCTTTGTTGAATACCATTGATTCTTGATCATATGCTACCTCTTGAAATGGTTGAACATCGACCAATTATTTTTGTACAGCAACTCTATATTCCATCTTCTTTCAATGCTTTCTGCATCATTCTATATGCTGCCACATAATCTTTCAATATTGCAACCAAAATCTTGAATTGTTTTCTTTAATTATTTTAGCTTTAGACATGCTGATGTTCTTCTCTTTTACATTTTATTCCAGGTCTAAGGATATATCTTTAAAATAATTTACTTTTTCTTCATTAGCTGCCCTTTGAAATTTTCTGTTAAGATCTTTTACTTCATCATTTCTTTCATTTGCTTTAGCTTCTCTACATTCAAGATCAAGTTTCAGAGTCTCCTCTGACATCCATTCTGGTCTTTTCTTTCTTTCCTGTCTTTTTAATGACTTTTTGCCTATGTCATGTATGATATTCTTGATGTCATACCACAACTCTTCTGATCTTCAGTCATTAGTGTCTAATGCAGACTGGTGGTCTCTAAATTCAAGTGGGATACACTCAAGGCCATAATTTAGCTTGTGTGGACTTCTTTTAATTTTCTTCTGCTTCAATTTGAATTTGCATATGAGCAACTGATAGTCTGTTCCATAGTCAGCACCTCTTGATTTGGTCAATGATACTGAGCTTCTCCATTGTCTCTTCCTACAGATGTAGCCTATTTTATATCTTTGCATTACATCTAGTGAGGTCCATGTGTAGTCATCCTTTAGGGTATTGAAGAAAGGTATTTTTAATGAATAAGTCTTACAAAATTCTATCATGTCATATCCAACATTTTTTCTATCACCAAGGTCATATTTTCTAACTACTGAGCCTTCTTTCCTCTTTGTTTCCAACTTTTGTATTCCAATCACCAGTAATCATCAATGCATCTTGATTGGATGTGTGGTCTGTTTCAGACTGAAGAAATTGGTAGATTTCTTCAATTTCTTCATCACTGTTTTTAGTGGTTCGTGCATAAATTTGAATAATAGTATGAGCTGGTCTTTCTTGTAGGCATATGGATATTATCTTATCACAGATAGCACTGCGTTTCAAGATAGATCATGAAATGTTCTTTTTAACAATGAAATGTGATGCCATTCTTCAATTTTCATTCCTGGCATAGCAAACCACATGACTGTTTAATTCAAAATGCCCAGTATCTGCCCATTTCTGCTTACT
The DNA here is from genome assembly GCF_000296735.1 of Chrysochloris asiatica. Classification (NCBI taxonomy): domain Eukaryota; kingdom Metazoa; phylum Chordata; class Mammalia; order Afrosoricida; family Chrysochloridae; genus Chrysochloris; species Chrysochloris asiatica. The sequence goes on along the minus strand of NW_006408875.1, from coordinate 1,910,528 downwards.
AATGCTAGTAATAGCAACCTTTATGTGTTCCATTTCATTTATGACAACTTCCACTTTTCCTAGTTTCAAACTTTGCAAAATCCATATTCTATCTATTAGTGGATCTTTATAGCTGTTTCTTTTCATTTTATGTTATGCCCCATCAATAAATAAAAGTAACAAAGATTTGCTCCCTCAAAGTCATTAAGATCAATGTGACACTATTCCTCTTCATTTTTAGTTCCTGGCATAATAAACCATATGATTGTCCAATTTAAAATGGCCAACACCTGTCTATTTCTGTTCACTAATGCCACATTCCAATTATTAATGGATGTTGGCTGTTTCTTCTCATTTTGAGTTGTATACCATCAACAAATAAAGGTATCAAAAGGCTTTTCCCATCCAGACCATTAAGATCAGCTCTACTTTGGGTAGGCAGCTCTTCCTTGGTGGTATTTTAGGGCATTCCAAGCTTAGGAGCTCAGCTTCCAACACTATAGCAATACAATATTTTACTGCTATTCAGAGGTTTTCAATGGCTAACCCTCAGTAGTGGTTTGCCTCTCCTTCTTTCTGCCTTATTCTGGAAGCTCTACTGAATTCTGTCCACTATGGGTGACTCTTCTGGTAGTTAAAATACTAGTAGCATAACTTCCAGCATTACAGCAACACACAAGCCACCACAGTAAGACAAACTGACAGACAATTCAAGAAATAATGAATATAGTTCCCAAGAAATGGTCAAAAGTAAAATTCATATATGAAAAATTATAGTTAAAAAATGGTGGTGATTGTGCAGTCTACTTAAGTGTAGAACTTCTGTTGATGCTGTATACAGTTGACAAAGTTTTCAGCACATAAGACAAAATGTAACAGAGAAGAACCACTCTATAAAGTATTTTAGCTGTAATCTTTATGTGAGCATATCATCTGTTCTTTGTCCCATGGGTTCAAACTACCACCCTTTCAGTTAGCAACGTAGTACTTAACTGCTCCACCACTAGGACTTCAGAGTATACAAC
>NW_006408875.1:1908597-1909209 GCF_000296735.1 Chrysochloris asiatica | reverse complement strand
AAAGATCGAAAAGACCAAAAAATATAACCGCATATTCAACAGAACTCTCTAGACACTGGTGAGAAAAACAGTTCAGCAAGCTAACAGGCGAAAACATTTTATAAAATGGAGAGTGTGGTAAAAATAAAGCTGTTGGGTAAATTTTGAATAAATTATATGCTTATATTAGACAGTGGATGGGGCACAACTCAAAATGAAGAGAAATAGCTGTAAACATCCATTGAAAATCAGAAAATGGAATGTACAGAGTATGAATCTGGGAAAATTGGAAGTTGTCAAAAATGAAATGGAACACATAAACATCGATATCTTAGGAATTAGTGAGCCGAAATCGATTGGTATTGGATATTTGCCATTTTGAATCTGACACCCACATGGTTTACTATGCCAGGAATGACAAATTGAAAAGGAATGACGCTGTATTCATTGTCAAAAAGAGCATATTCAGATCAGTCATGCACCAACCACTAAAGCCAGTGAGGATGAAATAGAAGAATTCTACCAACTTCTTCAACCTGAAATTGATCAAACATGCAATCAAGATGTATTGATAATTACTGGTGACTAGAATGCAAAGGTTGGGAGCCAAGAGGAAGGATCAGTAGTTGGAAG